>NC_041020.1:21763051-22063051 GCF_004193775.1 Glycine soja | reverse complement strand
CTTGAATGGAAGTCAAGACCTCCCGCGTCTATTAGCCAAAGCAAAAGCCATGGCCGAAGTGTGTACTGCCCCCGAGGAGATTCATGGGCTAATCAATTACCGTCAACACATGATAGATTTGATGGCCCATATAATTAGGAATCGTTAGGTTCTTTTGTAACACCTTTGTATATCTTGGCTAGATGAAAGCTTTGTTCTTTTTATAAAATGAGAAGTTCTGGACTCATTACGTTATCTAAAAATCTTGGGGTGGATCCAAGTGCTCCGATCATCCATTTGCATACTCATGTTTTGGTGGCATACTCACCGTTGTTTATTTCTTTAGGAATTTCATCATAACTAAGAAAACACCAAGGCACCCCTATAACACTCGATCCAGGAAAATGGATAATGAAGAGGGCATGCAGGAACAGATGAAGGCCGACCTATCGGCCTTAAAAGATCAAATGACTTCCATCTCGGAGGTCATGTTAAAACTCCCGAAAACCATAGAGGATAAAGCCATCGCAACCGCCTCCAGTACAGTTAGGGAAGCGGAGCCGGTGCTGCAGCCCGCCTTGTATTCGGGCCTAGACAGAAACACGGCCGTGTTCGGTCGAAGGTATAGTCCGCAAGCTTATCCTTATGGCCTGCCTCCGGACTTCACCCCCCGTGCCACTCCGGAAGATTTAAGCCAAGCCCCTACTTTTGAGGGGCAACTCCCACCTTATGAAGACTATCCCGGACAAGACGATGGGGAAAGAGATACCCATCTTGGCCCCCTGCTCCACCTCAAAGATCCATCCCCGCATGAACTACCCCAGCCGAACATAGTCCGCCATATCCCGGCCTCACCCACACCCGTAAAAGAATTTGTTCCCTTTGCGGAAGATAAGGGAAAGATTGAGGCGCTTGAAGAGAGGTTAAGACTAGTCGAGGGCCTCGGTAATTACCCATTCTCGGATTTGGCAGATTTATGTCTTATGCCCAACATCGTCATCCATCCCAAGTTTAAAGTACCAGACTTTGATAAGTACAAAGGGACGACATGTCCAAAAGGGCATCTCCGGATGTATTGCCGGAAGATGGGGGCGTATTCTGCGGACGAAAAGTTGTTGGTCCATTTCTTTCAAGACAGCTTGGCCGGGGCAGCTGTAGCATGGTATACCAATGTGGAAGCTTCCCAGATCCGATCATGGAAGGACTTGGCAACTGCCTTCATTAGGCAGTACCAGTACAATGGCTCCCGATCGGAACCAGCTTCAGGGTATGACTAAACGAGAGCATGAGTCCATTAAGGAATATGCCCAGAGATGGAGAGATCTCGCAGCCCAAGTCGTACCGCCCATGACGGAAAGGGAGATGATCACAATTGTGGTAGATACGTTACCCACGTTCTACTATGAAAAGCTGATAGGCTACATGCCAGCTAACTTTGCGGACCTCGTCTTCGCCGGAGAAAGGATTGAATCCGGGCTACGAAAAGGCAAGTTCGAATATGCTGCCAATATGGCCCCCAACAACAACAGAAGAGCCCCAGCAGTGGGCGCGAGGAAAAAGGAAGGAGACACCCACGCGGTCACCACCGCCCCAACATGGATGAAAGCACCCCAAAATATCCAAATCTCATATCAGCCCAATCCCCCAAATTTTTTAATCCGAGCCGGGAATTCCCTCCCGACTCAAGTAAAAGGACCACCCGCAGCAGAAAGAGCGTCGGCCCAACGCACAGCTCCAGCCGCACCCCGGCCAGTTAATAATACAGCCCCCGGCGCGACCTATAAATATGCACAACACCCGAAAGACAACTTCCCTCCTATTCCCATGGCATATTCCGAGTTATGGCCTTCATTATTGGAGAATCACTTGGTGGTGGCCATACCCGGGAAGGTTCTCCAGCCACCCTACCCCAAGTGGTATGATCCGGGTGCCAAGTGTGTGGACCATAGTGGAGTTCCCGGACACCATATTGACTCCTGCATCCCGTTCAAGTATAAAGTGCAGCATCTGATTAGTGCCGACTGGCTAGCGTTTCAGGAAGAAGGCCCAAATGTTAAAACCAACCCGCTAGCTAGTCATGGAGGTGCTAGCGTGAACGCCGTCGAAGAGGACGGGCCATCACAGACAAAGAGGTTGGGAGACGTGGCTACTTCTAGACGCTTCATCTATCAATCACTGCAAGCGGCGTGCATGGTCTCCCGAGGTGGAGATGAAAGGGATGAATGTTTTTTTCACCTCGGGGAGTCGCATGACATGGAAACCTGTCCCGTGGTGGAAGAATTGCTTCAGCGGCTCATGGATTGCGGGCAGCTTGAAGTGTTCATAGGAGGGAAGGAAGAACCACAAATTTGCATGCAGTCGGAAGAGAAGAAGGTTCCTCTAACCCCCAAGGCCCTAGTGATATGTTTTACTAGGAAAGGGACCGGCTCCACACCCATATACCCGCGGGCGGCGCCCAAGCCAACGCCATTTGCATATCAAAGTGATAAGGCCGTTCCGTGGAAGTATACCCCTCCCGCGTCCAGCGAAAGAGTTGCAACCGAAGTTGACTCCCTGGCGGAAGTGCCCTCTAAAGGGAAGGCACCCATGGTCCAAGAGCCCACAGACATAGCCACCCCCTCGAAGGAAGTAGATCCTCCTATGGCAAGAGGAGTCGAAAAGAAAGAGGGACTTCAAGAAAAAACTGTGACTTTGGAAGAGGCCCATGAGTTCCTCCGCCTCATCCAACAAAGCGAGTTTAAGGTAGTCGAGCAACTGAATAAAACTCCAGCAAGGATCTCTTTGCTTGAACTATTCATAAACTCCGAGCCTCATCGTGCGCTGTTGATGAAGGTTCTTAACGATGCCCATGTAGCACATGATATCTCAGTGGAGGGTTTCGAAGGCATCGTTAATCATATAACCACCAACAACTACATCGCGTTTACGGAAGAAGAGATTCCCGTTGAGGGGAAAGGACACAACAAGGCTCTACATGTGTCGGTGAGATGTATGGACCACGTTGTCGCAAAGGTACTTATCGACAACGGATCGAGTTTAAATGTAATGCCGAAGACCACTTTGGAAAAGCTTTCTTTTAGTGCGTCACGTTTAAAACCGAGCTCGATGGTGGTGCGAGCCTTTGATGGTACTCAGCGGGAAGTAATGGGGGAAATCGACATTCCCATTCAGATAGGCCCCCACACTTGCAATGTGGTGTTTCAAGTAATGGATATAAATCCTGCCTATAGCTGCCTCTTGGGAAGACCGTGGATTCATGCCCTGGGAGTGGTCCCTTCAACGCTTCACCAGAAATTGAAGTTCGCAGTGGGTGGACTTTTAGTGATAGTGTCGGGTGAAGAGGATATGTTAGTGAGCTGCCCCTCCTCCGCACCGTACGTAGAAGCGGCGGAAGAATCATTGGAAACGGCTTTCCAATCCTTTGAGGTGGTGAGCTGCGCCTCTGTGGAACCGAGTCCGTCGCTACCTTCTCTCTCCAAAGCGGCCATAATCGTGGCGCGTGTTATGCTCAGGAACGGATTTGAGCCCGGAATGGGTCTCGGCAAGGACTGCCTCGGGAATGCCGACGTGGTCGATATCAAGGGAAATCCATACAAGTATGGATTAGGGTATGAACCCGGGATGCCAGGGAGGAGGAACGTGCCGTCAAGATTTCGGGCGGATAGGGCATTGCCCGGCCGTATTAGCCAGTATTTCACCAGCGCTGGAATGGCGTCCGAGGAGGAGGTGGCTGCAATAGAAGAGGAGTTCCCTCAAGACCCACCAAGTTTTGTGCAACCATGCCACCCCGATTCCCAAGTGGGGAACTGGCGCGTGATAAGCCAGTCAGAAATCTATGCCGCTGATTCAATGTAATTAGAGCCTATAGATTTCCGTTCTCTTTTGTTTTGTGAAACCTACCTTATTAAATAAACAAAGAGATCTTGTTTCATATGTTCTTGCAGTACCACCCTTTCTCATATAATTTTGCATGTTTTTGTTTCTTTTGTCTTGTTTGGTATAGATATGAGGGTTGATTCTTTGAGGATCCTAACAACGAGGGTTTGACAATCGATTTCGATCAAGATATAAGCCAAACGATAAATGAGGAAGAGGAAGAGGACGTCCTGTCGTCGGAATTGGAGAGGTTGGTCGCTCAGGAAGAACGTGAAATGAAGCCTCACCAAGAAGAAACCGAATTAGTAAACTTGGGGACCACGGAGGAAAAGAAAGAAGTGAAGGTAGGAACCGGTATGACCGCGCCTATCCGCCAAGGCTTGATAACCCTTCTTGAAGAGTATCAAGATGTCTTTGCGTGGTCGTATCAAGACATGCCCAGTCTGGATTCCGACATTGTGCAGCATAAGTTGCCTTTGAATCATGGGTCTTCTCTTGTTAAGCAAAAGTTACGAAGAATGAGACCCGAGATGTCCTTAAAAATTAAAGAAGAAGTAAGGAAGCAATTTGATGCTGGTTTCTTAGCTGTGGCACAGTACCCGGAGTGGGTGGCCAATATTGTCCCAGTCCCGAAAAAGGACGGCAAGGTTCGAATGTGTGTAGACTACCGGGACTTGAACCGAGCCAGTCCTAAAGACAACTTTCCCCTGCCACACATTGACATATTGGTAGATAATACAGCCAAATTCGCCCTTTTCTCATTTATGGATGGTTTCTCGGGGTATAATCAAATAAAGATGGCGCCCGAAGATGTAGAGAAGACCACTTTCGTCACCCTATGGGGGACATTCTGCTATAAAGTGATGGCCTTCGGGTTGAAAAACGCTGGGGCAACCTATCAACGTGCCATGGTGGCGTTGTTCCATGACATGATGCATAAGGAAATAGAGGTCTACGTAGATGACATGATTGCCAAGTCTCGGACTGAGGACGAACACCTTGTCAATCTGCGTAAGCTGTTTGGAAGGTTGCGGAAATACCAATTAAAACTGAACCCAACCAAATGCACTTTTGGGGTGAAGTCGGGGAAGCTGCTAGGATTTATCGTAAGTCAGAAAGGGATAGAGATAGATCCCGAGAAAGTGAAGGCCATCCTTGAAATGCCGCAACCACGCACGGAGAAGCAGGTTCGAGGATTTTTGGGCAGGTTGAATTATATCGTGAGATTTATCTCGCAACTCACCCCTACCTGTGAACCCATTTTTAAGCTGTTACGTAAGAACCAAGCGGTCCTATGGAACAGTGACTGCCAAGAGGCCTTCGAGAAGATCAAACAGAGTCTCGCGAATCCCCCGGTGCTCATGCCGCCTGTAACAAGAAGACCTCTTTTCCTGTACATGACCGTGTTGGACGAGTCTATGGGGTGCGTGTTGGGTCAGCATGATGATTCTGGGAAAAAGGAGCAAGCCATCTACTATCTGAGCAAGAAGTTTACCGCATGTGAGATGAATTACTCAATGTTGGAAAGGACGTGTTGTGCTCTGGTATGGGCATCACATCGGCTTAGGCAGTACATGCTCAGCCATACCACGTGGCTTATTTCCAAAATGGATCCCGTAAAATACATCTTTGAAAAACCGGCCCTCACGGGACGAATCGCCAGGTGGCAGGTACTATTGTCTGAATTCGATATCGTTTACGTCACCCAAAAGGCGGTAAAGGGAAGTGCCTTAGCAGATTATTTGGCCCAGCAACCCCTCCAGGATTATCGGCCGATGCACCCCGAGTTCCCAGATGAAGATATCATGGCCCTGTTTGAAGAGAAGCGGACGCATGAGGACCTAGACAAATGGATTGTTTGCTTCGATGGGGCATCAAATGCTTTGGGCCACGGAGTAGGGGCAGTCCTTGTATCCCCGGATGATCAGTGTATTCCTTTCACGGCTAGGCTAGGTTTTGATTGTACCAACAATATGGCCGAGTACGAAGCATGCACCCTCGGGGTTCAGGCGGCCATTGATTTTGATGTAAAACTACTCAAGGTGTATGGAGACTCAGCTTTGGTGATACGCCAGTTGAAAGGAGAATGGGAAACTAGGGATTCGAAGTTGACACCCTATCAAACCCATATCTTGAGGTTAGCCAAGTACTTTGACGACATTTCCTTCCACCACATACCTCGAGAAGAGAATCAGATGGCTGACGCACTAGCCACCCTGGCATCCATGTTCCAACTTGCCCCACACGGGGATCTGCCATACATCGAATTCAAATCTCAAGGTAGGCCAGCATATTGTTATGCAATAGAGGAAGAGCGGGATGGGAAACCGTGGTATTTCGACATCAAGCGGTATGTCGAGAATAAGGAATACCCACCAGGGATTTCTGACAATGACAAGAGGACGTTAAGGAGATTGGCTACTGGTTTCTTTGTAAGTGGTACCATCCTGTACAAACGAAACCACGACATGACCCTCCTACGATGTGTAGATGCCAAAGAGGCGAACTTCATGATTGAGGAGATCCACGAAGGTTCCTTTGGGACACATGCCAATGGGCATGCTATGGCCAAAAAAATCCTCAGGGCCGGCTATTATTGGCTCACCATGGAAAGCGATTGTTGCGCTCATGTCAGGAAATGTCATAAATGTCAGGCATACGCGGACAACGTCAATGTTCCGCCACATCCTCTGAATGTTATGTCCACCCCTTGGCCTTTTTCTATGTGGGGAATAGATGTCATTGGGGCCATAGAACCCAAAGCGTCGAATGGTCACCGCTTCATTCTTGTGGCAATAGATTACTTCACCAAATGGGTCGAAGCAGCCTCCTATACTAACGTCACAAAGAATGTGGTAGTTAGATTCATAAAGAAGGAGTTGATTTGTCGATACGGACTCCCCAGGAAGATCATTACTGACAATGGCACCAATCTGAACAATAAGATGATGCAGGAAATGTGCGAAGACTTCAAGATCCAGCATCATAACTCTACCCCTTATCGGCCAAAGATAAATGGGGCTGTAGAGGCTGCGAATAAGAATATCAAGAAGATTGTTCAAAAGATGACGGTGTCATACAAGGATTGGCATGAGATGTTGCCTTTCGCCCTACACGGATACAAAACCTCGGTACGAACTTCTACTGGGGCAACACCGTATTCTTTGGTTTATGGGATGGAGGCAGTACTCCCATTTGAGGTAGAAGTTCCTTCTCAGAGGATAATGGCGGAGTCGGGCCTAGAAGAGTCAGAATGGGCTCAAGCACGCTACGACCAACTTAACCTTATTGAAGGTAAGCGTTTGGCCGCCATGAGCCATGGGCGTTTGTATCAACGAAGGATAAAGAATGCATTCGACAAGAAGGTACGCCCGCGCAAGTTCAACGAGGGAGACCTCGTGCTGAAGAAGATGTCCCACGCTGTTAAAGATAATCGAGGCAAGTGGGCCTCAAATTATGAAGGACCTTTCGTTGTGAAAAGAGCTTTTTCTGGGGGTGCTCTGATACTCACCCACATGGATGGCGAGGAATTGTCTTCGCCCGTGAACTCCGATGTAGTTAAACGATATTACGCTTAAGGTCTGGGGCAATCGAGGGGACCGTTGCAGTTTCTTTTAAATTCTGAGTTTTTTGTTGGTTTCCTCCAGGGATTCCTTTCCTTTGTATTTGTCTTGTTCTTTTAAAAAAAGAAAAGATAGGCAAGGTTTTAGTCCCCCCTTTGGTGTTTCAAACTTTGTGTTTTAGATTTTTTATAAGCATGAGCCCTCTTCGCTCGGTGTATGGGGTGCCCCAAACGCTTATTTTAAAATTGAACCTAACCAGCCTTCACTAAAATAAAATCATCGCATTAGAAACATTCATACATTCATACATGCACATGCATATCTTGTGATAGCAAAGAGTAGAATCGTCTCAGGCCACGGTCAGAAGTCAAGACAAATCAATGGCAGAAATCAACCAAGGTAAGACGATGACCGGTCACGATTGGCCGCGTATTTTTGTTTCCTACTTGCAGGTACATAGGGACGGATGCAAGTGGGGATGGGGTCACGACCGACCAATCGTTGCCCCTTCCCGGCGCTAAACAAGCAGAGAACGTCGCTGCAAGGCAGCCCAATATCCTTTGTGTTCGCAGTTTCTTTTACTATTTGTTTGTTTTAAATAAGTAATCGACGCCTAATTCTAACTTAAGTAGGTTCAAGTTAGGCAAACGCTAGCCCGTAAGGGAGGAGGGGACATGGTTAATGTTCCCCTCAAAAAAAAAAAAAGTGGCAGGTTAGCTCGCCTGGGCTAACCAAAAATAAAATGAACCAAAAAATCCTAATAAAAAGAAAGAAGCGTTGTGAATAAAAGTCATGTCCCCTCAGAAAGGAAAAAGGTTTTTATTCGTACATGTAGGTAAAAGGAAAATGTGTATAGAGGATCTTTGTGTGTAAAGGATGCGCGAAAAGGAATTCTTGTGTGGGTGAGCAACGAGTGTATATGAAGAAACCTTTGTGTGAACCATAAGGGTTTGTTGGGAAAAATGAAAATCTTTGAATGTAAATAGGGTTTGTATATAGACCGTGTGACGTAAGAAGAAGAGTTCTAATGCGTGTACAGAAGAAGTTTGTCATAGATGTATAAAGAAAGATTTTCCTCATAAAGAACCACAAGTGTATAGTTTTAGTGAACATATTTAAAAATAAAACAAAAAGTAAAAAGAAAGAAAGACCGCAAAGATCGACATGTTGTAGTTAAGAAGTATGAATCATTCGTAAAGAGCAAACGCATCTTCTGGAAACAAGGGACCGATGCTAAGAGTTTATTTTCCGGAATGAACCGAGATAAGGATGGATGAATGCATTGAACTGATGAAAGAACATAATTTGGAAATGTTGGGTTTGTCTGTGTAAATTCCCAACCGTAGTGTCACAATGCCATAAAAGGGATGCTTGAGTGCCCACCTGGCTGTAGCCATGACTAATTTTGCACGTTATTTTCAAATCATCATTGTCACGCGTGCCTTATGGAATAATGTGGAAGTTCGGTCCGAGACCGACACCTTGTCACCCAGGTTTGTTTCGCCCCAGATATCAAGATTGGGTTCCCACGATAAAAGACCCCATTGAAACACAACCTCGGACCTTTTTGAACCTTGGCCTGTAAAAAAGGAATCCTCATTCTTTCCCCCGAAGCAAAGGACAGTGAAATCTCCTCAAGGGAGAGCGAATGGAATGCTAAAACCCGATTTCCCAAAGAAAGAGATGGGGAAGGAAAAGTAAAGAGAAAGAGAAGGAAGAAATGGAAAGAAAGAAGGAAAAAGAAAAAATGAAAATAAAGAAAAGAACAAAAGAAAGAAAAGGAAGGATTCCCGATCAAAGATCGAAAGGAAGCGAAAAGGGAAAAGAAGCAATTCTCGATCAACGAAAGAAAGAGGATAGAAAGTCTCCAAAGCCAGATTGCCACTCAGAATCATTCTTGACTGGCAATATCCCACCCCACATGAACAAAGAGGAAAAGACCGAAACACCCAGCTTCCTCTCCAAAAACGCTGACCTCGAGAAAATCCTATTGGTCCGTGATCGTACATTTGATCTATGATTCGATAGGAAGTCGCGTGCAAAATAGAGTCATGGTGCAGTTATTGGTTTGGGAATAGGTTAAGACACTTGCCTTGTGAGTTTTATACACCATGAGTGATTTATTTTCAGCTTAGCCCCATGTTTCCCCTGCGTGTTCATTTGAAAGCTAGAAGTTGACGTCCTACTCTTCATTCTCGGTTGCAAGGAAGATTACCCTTGGCACAAGTATATTGTTTCTCTAAGATGTGGTGCTCTCGTGAATGATTTATTTTTCTTTGCAAAAAGCATGTTATCCTGTTAGGTGGAAAAACCCGGTGGACCGTTCGGTCCCGCCAACACCCTTTTTCGAAGCCACGTGAATGAATTGCGTTGTCATTCATGTGTCCTCCATTTTCGAGTTTGGAGATGTGTTCCATGATTGCCTAAGAGAGGACCCTCAAGGCAATCCTCCATTCTCACCCTGTTCCGGAGCCACGTGAATGAATTGCATTGTCATTCATGTGTCCTCCATTTTTGAGTTTGGAGTTGTGTTCCATGATTGCCTAAGAGAGGACCCTCAAGGCAATCCTCCATTCTCACCCTGTTCCGGAGCCACGTGAATGAATTGCGTTGTCATTCATGTGTCCTCCATTTTCGAGTTTGGAGCTGTGTTCCATGATTGCCTAAGAGAGGACCCTCAAGGCAATCCTCCATTCTCATCCTGTCCCGGAGTCACATGAATGTTATTGCTTAGGGCTGTTCATGTGTCCTTCGTTTTTGAGTTTGGAGCTATGTTCCATGATTGCCTAAGAGAGGACCCTCAAGGCAATCCTCCATTCTCACCCTGTTCCGGAGCCACGTGAATGAATTGCGTTGTCATTCATGTGTCCTCCATTTTCGAGTTTGGAGTTGTGTTCCATGATTGCCTAAGAGAGGACCCTCAAGGCAATCCTCCATTCTCACCCTGTTCCGGAGCCACATGAATGAATTGCGTTGTCATTCATGTGTCCTCCATTTTCGAGTTTGGAGTTGTGTTCCATGATTGCCTAAGAGAGGACCCTCAAGGCAATCCTCCATTCTCATCCTATCCCGGAGCCACATGAATGTTATTGCTTAGGGTTGTTCATGTGTCCTCCACTTTCGAGTTTGGAGCTGTGTTCCATGATTGCCTAAGAGAGGACCCTCAAGGCAATCCTCCATTCTCATCCTGTCCCGGAGCCACATGAATGTTATTGCTTAGGGCTGTTCATGTGTCCTCCGCTTTCGAGTTTGGAGTTGTGTTCCATGATTGCCTAAGAGAGGACCCTCAAGGCAATCCTCCATTCTCATCCTGTTCCGGAGCCACATGAATGTTATTTCTTAGGGCTGTTCATGTGTCCTCCACTTTCGAGTTTGGAGCAGAGTTTCATGATTGCCTAAGTGCGGACCCTCAAGGCAATTCTCCATACTTCACCTTTGTTCGGAGCACCATTAATGTCATTGCCTAGCGCTGTTCATGTGTCTCCATTATCAAGTGCGAAGCTTCTGGTGACTGGGAAGCACGTTATTCTGTTGTTTTCCAGATCGGTTCCTTCGCCAAGTATGTGTATACGTGTATATGTGTATTATGTTCATTGTTCTTTGTTATTGTTTGTATTTTGTTTTGTGCAGAAGAAAAAAGAAGGAATGGAGACGAGAGTCGTCATCACAGAAAGGGCAGGACGGACGAAATCAGTGTCCTATCTTTGCTTTCCTCTTATCTCCAATGAGAGGTAAGTAAAGAGGGGCAACTGTCATACCCTAATTTCGTCCGGGGATTATTACTTGATGACATGCAATAAATGAAGTCCCGAGACGTCTCAGAAATCCAAAAGGAAGCAGGCTTGCGTAATCCGTGAAATTCCATAATGTGGCGGAAATCGAAAAGAGGTGTTTTTGCGCAATCCGTGAGTTTCCGTAACTTCTTTGAAAGCCAAAAAAGAGTAAATACATAATCCGTAAGGATTCGTAACCTTGCGGAAGGAAAATAAGTATTGTTACAAAATTCGTAAAGTTTCGTAACGTTACGGAAAAAGAATTACAAAAAAAATAGAGAAGGGGGGTGCATTTAGTAAAAAGGGGGGGTGTAAATAGCAACCAAGCCCACTTGGGCCCTCCAGAAGATTCCTCCAGAAGGCTGTTGCTTCTGGAGGAAGCAACCTTGCTCGCCTGGGCGAGCTGGGCGGCAAGCTTCTCCCCTATTTTGCTATAAATAGGGGAAGAAGTGAAGAAGAAAAGGGTTCAGCCCCTTAGGCACTTCTCTCTCTCTCGAATTTGCTGAGGAAAATTATTTCCGTGAAGAAAATCCAAGCCGAGGTGCTTCCGTAACGTTTCCGTGAGTAATTACGCGAAGATTCTCGACCGTTCTTCAAGATTCATCGTTCGTTCTTCGTTTTTTTCAGTCTTCAACGGGTAAGTACCTTAAACCAAGCTTTTCAATTCATTCTATGTACCCGTGGTGGTCCACATTTTGTTGCATGTATTTTTATTCTTGTTTTTGTCTACTTTTTATACCCCCTTTTGACGTGCTTAAGCCGTTTATTTAAGTCATTTCTCGCTTAATCTAAAAAATAAAATAAATTTCCACCGAATATTTGAATCGTATCATCCGTTAATTTTGGTTAAAATGAATTCCGACCGTTCGGTCGTACCGTAACCACGTTGGAAATCAAAAAAGAGGTAAAATAATAATATAATAATAAAAAAATACCTTTTAGTAAAATAAAAGCGTAAGATCAATCGGACGTTTTCTCTTTAGGACTTCTCATTCTTAATTGAATTGACTAATAACTAAAGTGAAACTAAGGCTAAAATCAACTCGCCTAGTCAAGCTCGTCCACAAAAATAGGTTTTTGAAAGTTTATCATGCCAATTTCTTACTAAGTAAAAAAAAGGATCATTTTTAAGGTCCAACGCCTTACAATGATCACCCCTCAAGTAAAAAGAATCACTTGATTCACGCATAAGAAAGAACTACGTTGGTCTGATTTCCTCTCCAAAGGAGTGTACGTAGGAGCAAAAGCCCCGCTTTTGTCGACCTCAAAAAAATAAAAAGAAATAAAAGTTAAGGTAACACAATTCCCACAATTCTAAAAAATAGACTGTTGTCCTTCGAGACAAACGTGAGAGGTGCTAATACCTTCCTCAAGCTTAAATACAACTCCTGAACTTAGAATTTTCATTTTGACCGGTTTCCTTCGGTTTTTCCGACGTTTCCCACAAATAAACGTTGGTGGCGACTCCGCGCATCTTTCCCCCTTTGGAAAGCGCACCCGTGAGCCTCGCCCTCGCTCGCCCGCAAAGGGCACGCTGCGACACATTGGAAGTGCGGTAGACAGACTTTGTGGTTGATTTAGGGATTGCCTTTGTGGATAACTGGGCGGTGGGTAAGGAGAGGGTTTGTTATTGGCTGAGTAATGACATTGTTGGGTTGGTGGGAAACTTGGCTGTATAGGAATGGCAGTCACAGCATGGGCTTCTCCCTCACTCTCACCCTCTTCATTTGCCCTAGTTTTTTTTTGGCATTTATCAAAGCATGATGATCAGATTTGCCTCTTTTTAGACCCACTTTGATCCTTTCATCGGTGAAGACCATATCATCAAAGCTTGAAGGTGTGTAGCCCACCATCTTTTCATAGTAGAATACTGGTAATGTGTCTACTATCATTGTCATTATTTTCTTCTCTGTCATTGAGGTGCCACTTGAGCTGCCAGGTCTCTCCACCTTTGGGTGTATTCTTTTGAAAGATTCATGCCCCCTTTTTGCACATGTTCTGTAGTTGCATCCTATCCGAAGACATTATACTGACACTGCCTAACGAAGGCAACCACTAGGTCCTTCCAAGAATGGACTCGGGAAGGTTCCAAGTTAGTGTACCAGGTAACAGCTACCCCAGTAAGACTTTCTTGGAAGGAATGTATCAGCAATTCCTCATCTTTTGCGTATGCCCCCATCTTCCGATAATACATCTTTAGATGGTTCCTAGGGCAAGTAGTCCCCTTGTACTTGTCAAAGTCCAGCACCTTGAACTTGGGAGGGGTGATGATATTGGGTACTAGGAACAACTCTTCTAGGTTAGCAAAGGCATAATCTTCACCTCCTTCAATGGCCCTGAGCCTTTCCTCTAGATGATCCAACTTTCCCATTTCTGCCATAGCATGAGGGTTTTTACTTGTTGTGGAATGCAAGAGGTGTAGCTGGGGATGATACTAAGGGCCCTCCAAAGGGTTTCGTAGGGGTATACCACCAACTGCTTGCCCTTCAGTGGCATATCCGAGGCAAGGCTCGAAGTCGGCTAGATTGTGGTGGGGAATTTCATGTGTCTCCCTCACGGTTTAAGAGACATGTGCATGATAAGTTTGGGGTTGTTGGCTCTCAATGGGTATAGGAGTGGAGTTATTGACATTCTTATTGGGAGTGTACACCACATTGGGTGGCGTATAGTTTAGAGGCAAGCCATATGGCAGGAAGGCGTGCTCGTTTTCAATTTGCACATCATGGGGGCCGCCCGTACTTCCCAAATCTTTGCCTACCATAGCTGAGGTTGGATGATTCATTTGGTTGAGGGAAGATGGGGGCATCAGGTTCACCTTAGCAACAGTGCTGGTAGCAGCAACTGCAACCGCACTCGCTTCCATTATCTTCTTCATGATCATCATGGCCTCCATCATCATGGCCATTTGCTCTTTCATGGCCTCCATGTCGGCCTTCATCTTCTCTTGTACCTTCTCTACTTCACCCATTACTCTAGCTCTAGCACAAGTTCGGTGAGGGCACCGTAAAGCATTTTTTTTATAACAATGATTAAGTTCATTTTATTTTATTTTATTTTTCAAGGAAAGAATGTAATGAGCAATGCAACCAATGAAAAGCAAGGAGGTATGCGAATGATGCATAGTTGAAGTATTGCGAATTTTTACGCAGGACATGGGGTTGAATCAATTTAGATTTTCAACACGGTCCATGACATCTTTGTCAAGGTGAAGCTGGAAGTAACAAGGATATCAACAATCCTAAACGTGTTTGGCAGTAGACGAAGCAATGATGTAACACGATCCATCTTTTGCCCCAATTTTGCAAGATGGTTACTTCCTTACTTCAACTTGACTCAATGAACCTTTTCGTAAAAGCACGAGCTTGGTTCAACCCCATAACCCAGGGAATGACAATTTTGATCGCCAATACTTCAACAACATTTCATGGGGATGAAAGACTCGGGAATACGCATGCTATGCATGCAAAATGTAATTATGAGATTGAGATGCCCTGTCGCAACCTACCCTTCGGCGGGAGGGCGACGCGAGACTCGCGGGATGCGTGTTCCACGAAAGGAATACGCGCGGAGTCGCCACCAACGTTTATTTGAGGAAAACGTCGGGAAAACTGGAAAAGACGCGATCTACGAACTTTTAAGTGAAAGGTTCGGGAGTTGTATTTACGCACGGGGAAGGTATTAGCACCCCACACGTCCGTCCCAAGGGACGGCAGCCTTTAATCGAATGTGCAAACATGACTTTGATTTTTTATGTTCCCTTTTTATGTCTTTATATCCTTTATACCCTTTTTTATATTTTTCTCTTTTTGTGGTCGACAAGGGTGTTTCCCTTCGCTCCTACGTATTCCTCAATTGCGATGAGGAAATCAGACCTACGTAGTTCTTTTTTATCAAGTGATTCTTTTTACTTAAAAGGTGATCATTTTAAGGCATTGGACCTTGAAATCGATCCATTTACTTAGTAAGAAATTGAAATGACAAACTTCAAAAACCTATTTTTTATGGACGAGCTTGACTAAGCGAGTTGATTTTAGCCTTAGTTTCACTTTAGTTATTAGTCAATTCAATTAAGAATGAGAAATCCCAAAGAGAAAACGTCCGATTGATTTTCCGTTTTATTTTACTAAAAGACGTTTTTTGATTATTATATTATTATTTTACCTCTTTTTTTTATTTCCAACGTGGTTACAGCACGACCGAACGGTCAGAATTCATTTTAACCGAAGTTAACGGATAATACAATTCAAACGATCGGTGGAAATTTATTTTATTTTTAGTTTAAGCGAGAAATGACTTAAATAAAACGGCTTAAGCATGTCAAAAGGGGGTATAAAAAGTAAATGAAACGAGAATAAAAATACACGAAACACAATGTGGACCACCACGGGTACATAGAATGAATCGAAAAGCTTGGTTCGAGGTACTTACCCGTTGAAGATCGAAGAACGATGAAGAACGAATGAAGAACGTCGAAGAATGGTTGAAACCTTCGCGAAATTCCTTACGGAAACGTTACGGAAACGTTTCGGAAGCGCCTCGGCTTAGACTTTCTTCACGGAAACAATTTTCCCAAGCAAATTCGAAAGAGAGAGAAGTGCCTAAGGGGCTGAACCCTTTTCTTCTTCACTTCCTCCCCTATTTATAGCAAAATAAGGGAGATGCTTGCCACCCAGCTCGCCCAGGCGAGCAGGGTTGCTTCCTCCAGAAGCAACAGCCTTCTGGAGGAATCTTCTGGAGGGCCCAAGTGGGCCTGGTTGCTATTTGCACCCCCATTTTTACTAAGTACACCCCCTGCCTTTTTTTGGTGATTCTTTTTTCGTAAAGTTACGGAAACTTACGAATTTCGTAACGATACTTGTTTTCTTTCCGTAATGTTACGGAACCTTGTGGATTGCATAATCATCCCCTTTTTGACTTACGGAATGTTACGGAACCCCACTAATTGTGCAACGATGCTTCCATTTGATTTCCGGTGTGTCACGGAACCTTACGGATTGTGCATCAATATTTTCTTTTGTTTTTCGGCATGTCCCGGAATTTCACAAATTGCCTAATGATGGGTGCCAAGCACCTTACAAGGACCAAACAAAAGTCGCATGTCATCAAGCAAAGGTCCCTGGACGAAATTAGGGTATGACAGTTGCCCTTCTTTACTTGTCTTTTATTGGAGATAAAAGGAAAGTAAAGATAAGACACTAATTTCGTTCCTCTCGGTTGACGAGAGTCGCGGGTGACCATAAAATTTCCGCATGCAAATGACTTGTTGTTCCCGGGGGAACAAAAGGTGCAAAAGACGGTGTCAGTCTCTGCCTGCTATCAAGCGTTCTGTCTTACAGATAGCAAAAGAATGTTTATACGGATAACCACTCGGGTATTTCCGCCCGTCAGAGTGACTCAAAAGTCAGTATGACAGATCTTGTGAGTGCGGAAGATGATGTAAATCTCCGCGTTGCAACGGGCTTGTCGGCCGCGATTGACGAAGGGTGCAGAATGACCATAATTTGTCTCTGCGTGCCATCGGACACGACTGTGTCTGAATGGCAAAGGGGTGCGGAATGACCAAATTTTGTCTCCGCATGTCATCGGGCCCACCGGCTCTGGATGACAAAAGGGTGCAGAATGACCATAATTTGTCTCTGCGTGCCATCGGACACGACTGTGTCTGAATGGAAAAGGGGTGCGGAATGACCAAATTTTGTCTCCGCATGTCATCGGGCCCGCCGCCTCTGGATGACAAAAGGGTGCAGAATGACCATAATTTGTCTCTGCGTGCCATCGGACACGACTGTGTTTGAATGGCAAAGGGGTGCGGAATGACCAAATTTTGTCTCCGCATGTCATCGGGCCCGCCGCCTCTTGATGACAAAAGGGTGCAGAATGACCATAATTTGTCTCTACGTGCCATCGGACACGACTGTGTCTGAATGGCAAAGGGGTGCGAAATGACCAAATTTTGTCTCCGCATGTCATCGGGCCCACCGCCTCTGGATGACAAAAGGGTGCAGAATGACCATAATTTGTCTCTGTGTGCCATCGGACACGACTGTGTCTGAATGGCAAAGGGGTGCGGAATGACCAAATTTTGTCTCCGCATGTCATCGGGCCCGCCGCCTCTGGATGACAAAAGGGTGCAGAATGACCATAATTTATCTCTGCGTGCCATCGGACACGACTGTGTCTGAATGGCAAAGGGGTGCGGAATGACCAAATTTTGTCTCCGCATGTCACATGACCTCAGGGTCAGTATGACAGATCTTGTGGGGCGGCCGACAAAAGCAAGGCTCTTGCTCCTACGTATCCTCCAATGAGGAACTCAGACCTACGTAGTTCTAGATAACTTGTGAGACTTGAAAAAGTCTCCACCGGAAAATGCTGACATCTCCGGAAAGGGCGCAGATGACCACATTAGCCTCTGCTCATCAATCACACTTGGGGTCATTGAATGACGAGGTGCGGATAACTGTAAGGTGTCTCCGCGGGTTACCAGCTCTTGGGTCATGGCAACAAAAGGTGGTGTTGTTTGACAAAAGCGAGGCTCTTGCTCCTACGTATCCTCCAATGAGGAACTCAGACCTACGTAGTTCTGGATAACTTGTGAGACTAGAAATAGCCTCGATGTTTTTCTTCGCTAAAATGCGAACGTGCTTTAGTGAAGAGATAAAACTTCCAACTAATCAGATCAACATATGCTTTTCAGACAAAAAAACAATGTGTCTACCGGGGAAGGAGAATTTGCTGATGAAATTTTCTCATAACCACAAATGAGATTTTGGATGTTTACCATTTCGTTTCTAAATGACCATTTAGAGGAAACACCGGGTTCGATGAAAATAGAAGAAAATCACTCAAAGTGTATCAATCTCGCACAGGTAAGTGTTTCATCCTAATTTCGAACCATAGATATGTCATGACTTGACTTTGCAAATTATTTCCTATCAAATCAAAAATTACATGCGTGATCATGGATCAATAGGGCTTCCCTTGGGAATGGGTTCTTTTGGTGGGTTTTTCAGCTTTTGTGTGTTTTTTGGCTTTTTTCCTTTTCTGTTTTGGTTTAGTGCGGGGCGAAAAGTCGCTAGCGCACAAGGTTTTGGTTGTCAATAAAAGGGAGAAGACCATTTTAGGTCGTGGTTTCCTTTCCTTCTTTTCGTTCATTTGGTGACAATTCTGTATTGCTCAGATATTGTCCAGTCAAAAGACCTTTCTGCACATCTCTTCTGCTTCTTTGATCAAGAACTTTCTTTCCTTCCTTTTTCTTCTCTCTTCTTTTTTTTTTTTTACTTTCTCCCAATCTTTGATTGGGAATTTCCTTTCTTTTCTTTTCGCTTTCTCCCACTCTTTGATTGGGAATTTTCCTTTCTTTTCTTTTTGCTTTCTCTTTGATTGGAAATTTTCCTTCTTTCCTTTTTTTGCTTCTGAGGGTAA
This sequence comes from Glycine soja, assembly GCF_004193775.1. NCBI lineage: Eukaryota > Viridiplantae > Streptophyta > Magnoliopsida > Fabales > Fabaceae > Glycine > Glycine soja. The sequence goes on along the minus strand of NC_041020.1, from coordinate 22,044,435 downwards.
GGATTGACATTCTCACCCTGGGTCAAGGTTTATGGTGAGTCAGGATTTCGGCTCAAGACTTGTAGAATGGCTAGACATGATACATGTCAGGGTTTGGTTTGGTTCAAGGATAAAAGGGATGCCCCACATTATTTCCATGACACAATTTTATGCAAAACTGGTCATGCATGCACCTATGCGGACACTCAAGTGTCAAATTTTTATGGTCATGTGATGCTAGGGCTCATGATTCATTTCCTCTATTTTAAATCAACCCAATGTTTCCAAAATATGTTCTTTTATCCATTTGTGCATTCATCCGAGTCCATTTCGGGCGTCCGGGAAAATTTTCACAGCATTCACCCTTCAGGTGTATACACATTTTTTCAAAAACTAGTTATGATCAGTGATTTTTTTCAAAGAAAAGTTGGAAGTCATCCCTTTTCAAAAGCATGTTGGTTTTTCAGCTAGACAACTTATTTTTCTTCTCTTTTTCCTCTCTTTTTTCTTACTTGCCCTCCCTTTTTTATTTTCTTATTTTTATTTTTATCATGATTTTTGTTTATTTTATTTATTTTTGTTTTGGACGATGTTCCTAAACGAAGAACTCTACACGGTTCCAGAATTTCAAACATCATTGATAGTAATGATATATAAACACTAACGCAACAATCCAAACAAAAATGTATGCGTTGTACAAATGACAACCGAAACAACAAAAACAAACATTAGTCTCTCAAGTCAAAACATAACATAAAAATGATAAAAGAAATATGAAAGAAAACATGAATCTGGGGATCTCCCAGTCATGTAGCTCCACTCCCTCCCAAGAAGTCAAGCAAATCGGCCATCTCCTCGTCCTCGTGGGCCTTCTCTCCATTGCCGGGAACTTCCGGGGGCGCCTCTCCTGCTTGGGCCTCGGGCCAATCCCCGGGCCATGCGACCTCTGTCCTGAACTGGTCTGGAGTAGGGCATGAAAAAGAAGCGAAGCCCTGGCTCTGCATGCTGAGGCTCATCTGGTATAGACAATCATGGGTCTGCACATGTGCCCGGTGGTTGGCTGCCTGCTGGCGAACCAAATGCCGTAAATACTGCTCCATGTCAAATGACCCAGCCGGGCCAGCCTGATGAGGTGGTGGTGGCGCGCCCGCGGCCTGTGGAGCATCCCCCTGAGCCTGTCTCTAGGTGCAGTACTTCTCAATAAAAGCCCGGGTGATGGGCGGCCGAATCACCTTGGCAGGTGCCACGGGAACTCCGAACGACTGGCAGAGTCCTGTGATCAGCGCGGGAAATCCCAGGGCCCTGTTGGACTTATCTGAGTCCAAAGGGTGCCTAGTAGGCGCCATACCTGCAAAAATATAGATGGCATCAACGATCAACTGAGCCACATGGACGCTCATCCGCGTCAGGATGGCGTACACTAGTTGACACTTCGGCAGGGGGAGGTCGGAATTATGGTCGGTGAGCAGGATGTTGCTGAGCAGCAAAGTCATCCATATCTGAGTCAGGGTGGTCATGTTGGTGCGCATGATCCGCACCCGCCTTCCGGCAGCAGTCCGGGCAAAATCCTGCCCCGGTATACACAGCAGCTGGGCGATGGCCTCCTCATCGAACCCATTAGATCGGTTCCTCCTCTGGCCATACTCACACTCCTGGCCCTCTTCCAGCACCAACGGATATCCCAGGAGCTGGCCGATAGCATCTGCATCAAATGGGATCCACTGACCCCTTACCCAGGACCTCATGTCACGCACGCCCTCCTCTGTTGGCCAAGCATTGGCATAAAATTCGAGGACTATTTCTGGATCGAACTTGGCCATGGGGGTAACTAGTGAGGCCCATCGCCGGCGACCTATCTCCTCCTGGAAATCCGTATACTCGTCGTCCCTGAGCTGGACGCGTCGCTCCCGGAGAAATGACCATCCCTTGATGGCCTCGAAGCGCTGCTGGTGTACGGCGCTCCTAAAGCGGTGACTGTCCTTCCTGGAACTAGTTCCTTCGGCCGCCTTGTCCTTCCTGGACCTCTTTGAGGCAAGCTTCCTCGGGGCCATTTTTTGCGAAGGCAAACATTTGGAAAGTTAGTTTTACCAAGAAATGCTACTCTTAAAACAAAAATGGCATACAACCTCCTCCAATAAACACAAACATCAATGTAAATTTAGAGCAAACTCATGCACATACTTCCTTACGAACATTCACTCGCACAAGATATTCTTCTAACCAAGAAAAACGCCCCCATGCACAATCAAGGCACCTTCGTTACCTAGACTATTTATATGTACTTCCTTGGCTAAATTTACATATATGCATACTCAAAGCATCTTGGCTACCAAAAATTGCACACGTGCACCTTCTGGCATTTCTAATACCTATGCATATACAAACTTTGTGATGAATCTTGGCTACCTACACAATAAGGTGCTACATTTCATGCTTTATTCAAGTGTTTTTGCTACCTAAAGCCGCATGCAAATTCAAGTATATTTCCTTTTGCTGATTAAAATTGTATTCAAATTAAAAGGTATTTTTTGTAATGTATTTTCTTTACATAACATGCAACATATATATATTTTTTGTGAGACATTTTGACTACCAAAAATTACATGTACATACATCCAAGTATTTTGCTACCACACCCAAAGTGTAACTTGCCAAAGGTATTTTGCTACCTATTCTAAACCTACACATTTATGATGAGCAAAATTCCTAAACATCTAGGCAAAGGGAAATTATTGTAACGTGGCTCATAGCTGATTGCCAGCCAAAAAAGGGTAACTTTAGCCAATATGCACCCACTCTTGTGTTCTTTTGCATAAAACTTTGGTTCCTAGGCCTAGGATATATGTGGGGCAATTACTCTAGCCTTTTCGGGAATGAATGCATGTCCCAAAAAATAGAAAATATGTGCAAACCAAAATGCCCCACGGGTTGTTTCCCTACGAAAACCACGCGCTAATGCCATTGAGGCATTTCACCAAACACTTGGTGGGCGCGCGTTTAGGCATTAATAGCAAGAGAACGGGGACAATGTGGCATGTCCCATTGCTTCAAAATGCATTATAGGCCTAGGGCCATCTCATACAAAACCCCAATTCAACCCAATCAAGCAAGAAAACAAACCAAAATTGCCCCACATATTTGAGCACATTCCCACAATTTAGAGCACCAAAAGGAGATCAAAATACACCAATGAAAAGCTAGAAAGCTTAAGCATGGAACACTTACTTGTTGGTGATGAATAAAAACGCAAAACGGAATCGAAGAATGCGAAAAGTAGAGATCCTAGGGGTGCAAACTCGTAAATTCCGTGGGTATGGCTTTTGAAAGGGGGGAAAAGAAGTTTTTGAATGCAAAAACGTCCCCCCTTTCGTCACTTTTATATTTTGGTGCAGGGGTTGCTCGCCCAAGCGAGCTCAGCTCGCCCAGGCGAGCTAACTTGCACTTTTTTTTTTTTTTTTTTTTGGAGAGGAACATTAACCATGTCCCCTCCTTCCTTATGGGTTAGCGTTTTGCCTAACTTGAACTTACTTAAGTTAGAATTAGGCGTTGATTACTTATTTTTAAAACAAACAAATAGTAAAAGAAAACTGCGAATACAAAGGATACGGGGCTGCCTTGCAGCGACGTTCTCTGCTTGTTTAGCGCAGAGAAGGGGCGACGATCAGTCGGTCGTGACCCCATCCCCAGTTGCATCCGTTCCTTAGTACCTGCAAGTAATAAACAACCAGATATGGCCAATCCTGACCGCGTCGTTGTCTTACCTTGGTTGGTTTCTGCTGCTCATGTTTTGTCCCCACCCCAGAAGGTAGCTCAAGATGATCCTGCCCCTGTTTTACCACAACAATATGCATGCGTATGCGTATGCATGAATGTTTTCAAATGCAGCAAATTTTAGTGAAAGTTGGTTTAGGTTCAATTTTAATTAAGCGCTTGGGGCATCCCATGAACTGAGCGGAAGGGCTCAGGTGATCACAAATTAACGCAAGGTTTGAAACCAACGTGAGGACTAAAGCCTCGAATCCACATTCATTTCTTTGAAAGATTGTAACGAGAGATACAGTAGACGGGGAATCCCTAGGGGAAATCCAGAAAACACGTAAAGATAAAGAACATGCAGCGACATCCTTAATTGCCCCAGATTCTAAGCATAATATCGCTTGACGACATCAGAATTCACAGGCGAAGGTAGCTCTTCGCCATCCATGTTGGTAAGCACCAGGGCTCCTCCGGAAAAAGCCCTCTTCACAACAAAAGGCCCTTCGTAGTTTTGGGCCCATTTTCCTCGATTGTCCTTGACGGCATGGGACATTTTCTTTAGCACAAGGTCTCCCTCATGGAACTTGCGCAAGCGTACCTTCTTGTCGAATGCACTCTTCATTCTTTGCTGGTACAAGCGCCCATGACTCATGGCCGTTAAGCGCTTACCCTCAATGAGGTTGAGCTGGTCATAGCGCATTTGGGCCCACTCTGATTCCTTTAATCCAGATTTTGCCAAGATCCTTAATGACGGGACTTCTACCTCAAACGGTAACACAGCCTCCATCCCATATACCAATGAGAACGGCGTTGCCCCAGTTGACGTTCGCACTGAAGTTCGGTAACCGTGTAACGCGAATGGGAGCATTTCGTGCCAATCTCTGTATGACACGGTCATCTTTTTGATATTCTTATTGGCCGCTTCCACGGCTCCATTCATCTTTGGCCGGTAGGGTGTGGAATTGTGATGCTGGATTTTAAACTCCTCGCACATTTCCCCCTTCATCTTGTTATTCAGGTTGGTGCCGTTGTCCATGATAATCTTCCTTGGCAAACCATATCGGCAGATGATCTCTTTCTTAATGAACCTGACCACCACACCCCTCGTGACATTGGTATAGGAGGCCGCCTCGACCCACTTGGTAAAATAATCTATCGCTACGAGGATGAAGCGATGACCATTCGAGGCCTTGGGCTCAATGGCCCCGATGACATCTATTCCACACATGGAGAAAGGCCAAGGGGCGGACATGACATTCAGAGGATGTGGTGGAGCATTGACATTATCTGCGAACGCTTGACATTTGTGGCATTTCCTCACATGGACACAACAATCACTTTCCATGGTAAGCCAGTAATAACCTGCTCTTAGGATCTTCCTGGCCATAGCATGCCCGTTGGCGTGCGTTCCAAACGAGCCCTCATGGACTTCCTCGATCATGTGATTTGCCTCCCTGGCATCCACACACCGCAGGAGTGTCATGTCATGATTTCTCTTATACAGTATACTCCCACTCATGAAGAAACCGGCGGCCAACCTTCTCAATGTCCTCTTATCATTGTCGGCAATCTCTGGCGGGTATTCTTTGCTTACGACATATCGCTTGATGTCGAAATACCAAGGCTTTCCGTCCCGTTCCTCTTCTACTTGGCAACAATGCGCGGGTTTGCCACGACACCAAAATTCAATGTAGGGCAGATCCCCATGCGGCGTTAGCTGGAACATAGATGCCAAAGTAGCAAGCGCATCCGCCATTTGATTTTCCTCGCGGGGAACATGATGGAAGGAGATCTCATCAAAGGTCTTAGCCAATTCTTTGATATAGGCTTTGTAGGGTATCAGCTTGGGATCTCTAGTTTCCCATTCCCCTCTCAGCTGATGGATTACCAACGCTGAGTCGCCGTACACCTTGAGTAGTTTGACATTGGAGTCAATTGCTGCCTGGACGGCTAGGGCACATGCTTCATATTCGGCCATGTTGTTGGTGCAGTCGAATCCTAGCCTGGCTGTGAAAGGTACACATTGATTGTCTGGAGAGACCAATACTGCCCCAACGCCATGGCCTAGAATGTTTGACGCTCCGTCAAACCATACAGTCTATTTGTCCCGATCTTCGTCCAATTTTTCCTCAAACAAGGCCATGATGTCCTCATCCGGGAATTCAGGATGCATGGGCTGATAGTCGTTAAGAGGCTGTTGAGCCAAATAATCTGCTAAGGCACTTCCTTTTATCGCCTTTTGGGTGACGTAGACTATGTCAAACTCGGATAGCAGGACTTGCCACCGGGCGATTCGACCCGTGAGAGCTGGCTTTTCAAAGATGTACTTAACCGGGTCCATCTTGGATATCAACTAGGTAGTATGGCTTAGCATGTACTGCCTTAGGCGATGGGATGCCCATACTAAAGCACAACACGTTCTTTCAAGCAAGGAGTAGTTCATTTCACAGGTCGTGAACTTCTTACTTAGGTAGTAAACAGTGCACTCTTTCTTTCCGGATTCGTCATGTTGCCCCAGCATACACCCCATTGACTCGTCTAAGATTGTCATGTACAAGATGAGAGGCCTTCCAGGTACTGGTGGCATAAGCACAGGGGGATTCATAAGACACTTCTTGATCCTTCCAAAAGCTTCTTGGCAATCCTCATTCCAGCGATCAGTTTGGTTTTTGCGTAAGAGTTTGAACAATGGCTCACAAATGGCAGTGAGCTGTGATATGAATCTGGCAATATAATTCAAGCGTCCCAGGAAGCCCCGGACTTGCCTCTCAGTACGGGGTTCTGGCATCTCAAGGATGGCCTTCACCTTTTCGGGGTCTACCTCTATTCCTTTCTGGCTCACGATGAAACCAAGCAATTTCCCTGATTTGACCCCAAAGGTACACTTGGCGGGGTTCAACCTTAATTGATATTTCTTAAGCCTTTCGAACAGCTTCCGCAGGTTGACAAGGTGTTCTTCCTCAGATTTAGATTTAGCAATTATGTCATCCACGTAGACCTCGATCTCTTGATGCATCATATCATGGAACAAAGCTACCATGGCCCGTTGATAAGTTGCCCCGGCATTCTTGAGTCCAAAGGACATCACCTTGTAACAGAACGTCCCCCACAGGGTGACGAATGTAGTCTTTTCTATATCCTCTGGCGCCATCTTTATCTGATTGTAACCGGAGAAACCGTCCATGAAGGAAAATAAAGCGAAATTGGTCGTGTTATCCACGAGGATATCGATGTGTGGCAAAGGAAAATTGTCCTTGGGACTGGCCCGATTCAGGTCCCGATAATCCACACACATTCATATTTTCCCATCTTTCTTAGGGACCGGTACAATGTTGGCAACCCATTCTGGATACCGAGCGACGGCCAGAAAACCAGCGTCAAATTGCTTCTTCACTTCTTCTTTTATCTTCAAGGATGTTTCGGGCTTCATCCTTCTCAGTTTCTGCTTTACCGGGGAACACTCGGGATTTAGAGGTAATCGGTGCTGTACAATGTCAGAACTCAAACCGGGCATATCTTGGTATGACCAAGCAAAGATGTCTTGGTAGTCTTTTAGCAGGATTATTAATTCTTCACGGATAGGTGCGGTAATACCTGTGCCTATCTTTACTTCCCTTTTTCCACTGCCAATTCCCAAGTCTACTAATTCTGTTTCTTCTTGATGAGGCCCCATTTCTTGGTCCTCATGGGCGACCATCCTTTCTAATTCTGGGGGAAGTCCCACATCCTCGTTCCCTTCATCTTTCTTTTGATTCATTTCTTGCTCGAAGTTGATAAGCGGGTCCCAGGTATTAGTACCTTCGGGGGACTCGTCATCGGATCTGTCGTTTCAGAAATAAAGAAGTAAACATGCAAATGAATGAGAATGGGTAGAGACGTAGGAACAGATGAAGAAAGATCCTTGTATTATAAATTCAAAAACAAAAGACACAATGCTTTAACAAAAGGAAAAACTCTAAAGCCTAGGCCCAACTATAGAGCTTTTAAAACCATAAAGGTTTACATTATGCTCGTTGCGTAAATGCCAGGGCGTTCCTCCACTCGCCAATTCCCCAGGTGGAAATCAGGAGGGCATGGTCGTACCAAATCCAATGTACTCGGAACATCATCTTCATATATTGCGACCACTTGACCTTCGTCTCCCAGACCCGCGCTTATAAAGCTTCTACTTATGTGGCAGGGCGGACTTCCTTCACTTTCTTGTCTCAACCGCGAGCTTTGACCACCGCTCTTCCTTCTCGCGATGCTTCTCTTTATATCTGCCTGAGTGGGTTTATAGCCTAAACCATACTTCCCACGATTTCCTTTGGCATTTATCAGGCTAGTTATGCCGCCGTTGTCTTTGCCCAAACCCATTCCGGGTTCGTAACCGTTCCCCAACATAACTCGGGCCATCATTACTGCTGCATCAGATAGGCAAGCTTGCCCAGAGAAGGAGTCCACGGAGGAAATGCTTACCACCTCAAAAGACTGGAAAGCGGTTTCTAATGACTCCTCTGCGGCTTCCACATAAGGCATAGAGGATGGGCAGCTCACCAAGATGTCTTCCTCGCCTGATACGATGACCAGATGCCCTTCCACTACGAATTTCTACTTTTGGTGGAGTGTTGAGGGAACAACTCCTACTGAGTGGATCCACGGGTGCCCCAACAGACAGCTATAAGGGGGGGTTAATATCCATTATTTGGAAGGTAACTTGACAGGTGTGAGGGCCTATCTGTACTGGGAGATCAATCTCTCCCCTAACCTCTCGGCGGGTGCCGTCGAAGGCACGAACCACCATTGAACTCGGCTTTAAGTGGGAGGCATTGAATGGTAATTTCTCCAAAGTGCTTTTAGGCATCACGTTTAAACTGGAACCATTATCGATGAGCACTTTGGCTACGATATGGTCCATACACTTGACTGATACGTGCAAAGCTTTATTATGCCCTCTCCCCTCGGCGGGGATTTCTTCTTCGGCGAAGGCGAGATAGTTGTTGGCAGTGATATTATTGACCAGCCCTCCGAAACCTTCTACCGAGATATCTTGGGCCACGTGGGCCTCGTTCAAAACCTTCACTAGCAGAGCCCGATGAGGCTCGGAGCTCATGAGTAACTCCAACAGCGAGACCCTGGCCGGGGTTTTGTTGAGCTGTTCGATAACCTTGAATTCGCTCTGCTGAATTATACGGAGGAACTCGCTGGCTTCCTCTAGCGACACCTCCTTTTTACCATCCTTTTTCTCCGGAAGGCCTTTTGCCAGAATATCTTTATTCGAAGCGTGGGGTGCTTCGCCATCTTGTTCCTCCCCCACTTTTCCTTTTCCCTTGACGTCCGCGGGTTGGACTGGTAGGTCCGGAGGCGCGAACACACGACCACTACGGGTCACACCACTCAGTCCCGTGATATTTGTTACTTTAGCCGACAACGAGCTGACGTCGGTGGCTTCTTCTTCCTTCTCCCTCGGAGGTGTATATCTCCATGGTACTGCGTGGCTATTTTGGTATGGGAAAGGAACAGGTCTAGCTGCTAAGGGGTGTCCGGGCTTTTGCGAAGCTGTGCCTTGGTGAAGTATATCACCAAGGGTTTGGCCTCGCAACACCGCTCCATCCGTGGACTGCATGCATATATGCTGCTCTTCTTCCTTCACTGCAACTTCCAGTCGACCTTGATCTATCATTTGCTGTAACAATTCCTCTACTCCCAAACATGTTTCCATGTCATGCAGCTCGCCGGAATGCAATAAACAGGAATCCTCCTTACGCCCACTATGAGGAATCACACCTCCTTTTTGTAGGGCCTCAAAGATAAACCTCCTAGGGGTTGCCACATCCTTTAAAGGTTTAGACCTGTGTGGCCTATCGGATTCAACGGCGTTAACCGCTCCCCCTCCATGATTGGCGAGCGGGTTGGTTCTCACATTGGGCCGATCCTCTTGGAAAGTCAGCCATCCAGCATCTATCAAATGTTGGACCTTGTATTTAAGGGCCAAGCATTTTTCAACGGAATGCCCCGAGACACCCCCATGGTACTTGCAAGTTGCGTTAGGGTCATACCACTTTGGGAAAGGGGGTTGGAGGACCTTTCTGGGAGTTACCACGGCCAAATGGTTGGCGATGAGGGATGGCAAGAGGTCCTCGTATGTCATTGGGAGTGGGGTGAATTCTTGAAATGGCCTCGGAGGGAAGTTCCTTGTTGCGTTGGAATTACTGGCCGAGCGAGTTGTGTTCGGAGTTGGAACTTGGGGAGCTTCCCTCTGGGTGGGTGCCTTAGGCTGCACAGGTGCTGAACTAGAGGCGTTCCCGGTATGAGCCGAGAAGCTCGGGTGATGTTGCGCGTACTGATGGGTACCATGAGGTGTCTGCGGGGTTTGACCCACGCGGGTGTTGAAGAGACGGCATGGGCATCTCCTTCCTTCCTTTTTGCCCCCGTAGTCCCGATTCTTTTGGCATTCGTACTTATGGAGGAAACGTAATCGAACTTTCCTCTTTTCAACCCTACCTCGATTCTTTCCCCGGCGAACACTAGGTCCGCGAAGCTGGACGGCATGTAACCTACTAGCTTCTCATAGTAGAACACTAGCAAAGTGTCTACCATCATGGTGATCATCTCTCTCTCAACCATGGGAGGAGCTACTTGTGCCGCCAGGTCTCTCCACCGCTGTGCGTATTCTTTAAAGGTTTCGCCCTCTTTCTTGAACATATTCTGCAGCTGAGTGCGATCGGGAGCCATATCGGAATTATACTGGTATTGCCTTAAGAAGGCAGTAATAAGATCCTTCCAAGTACGGATACGGGAAGCTTCTAAATTAGTGTACCAAACTACCGCGGCTCCGACCAAGCTATCTTGAAAAAAGTGTATTAATAGCTTTTCATCCTTAGAGTGTGCGCCCATCTTGCGACAGTACATCTTCAGATGGTTTTTGGGACAAGTCGTCCCTTTATACTTGTCGAAGTCCGGCACTTTGAACTTCGGGGGAATAACAACATCGGGTACCAAGCAAAGATCCGTCATGTCTGCGAACGGATAGTCCCCAAATCCTTCCACGACTCTCAATCTTTCCTCGAGGAGATCGAGCTTCCTCCTTTCTTCAGTTGCTAGGGGCAGTCCTTCCGTGGACAAAACTATTGGTTGCGTCGCGATGTTGGGTTGAGGCAACGTGCTGGGTGCCGGCCCTTCGGGGATCGGGGGATAGAACTCGACGTCCCTTCGAGCATAGCCTTGAGGGTCTTTGTGGGCCTCGTCGGGCTGTTGAGGAGGCTCTCTTTCAAGGACGGGAGAAGCAATATGGCCCGCATCGTCTTGCAAGACGGGTGGTGAGTAGTTGGGCGGCAATCCATAAGGGTAAGCCACTCGATTGTATCCCAGGTGAGGGTTGCCATCGTGCCCCAGTGTGTCCCTTCCCCGTCCTACTATGTTTGAGGGAGGATGGTGCGCAGTTGCTAAGAGAGTTGGGTCTGCTTCGGCAGCCGAACTGACAGTGGCAGCGGTGGCTGCGTTTTTCTCTATGAGCTGCCTCATTCCTAACATGGCCTCCATCATGGAGGCCATCTGTTCTTTCAGAGCCGACATGTCGGCTTTCATCTGTTCCTGTGTCTCCTCTCGATCACCCATCGTTCTATATTTGGATCTGGTGCGATAGGGATGCCTTGTGGCGCGTTTAGTTATGGTGTTTTTCCCTAAAAAACCAAACGTGAGGAGTGGGTAAAGAAAGAAAGAATGCATGCTAGAGATAAAATGCAGGAGTGATTTGATTCGTACAAGCTTTTTGGAGTAGAAAACATGGGACCAACTCATTTTATTTCAAAAAGTGGTATCTAGTCAAGGTCTGAGAGACCATACAAGTTTCCTAGCGATTTCTAATTATGTGGGCCATTAAGTCTATCATATGCTGACAATAGCCGAGAAGCCCATGAATTTCTTCGGGGGCGGAGTAGGTGTCTGCCATCGCCTTGGCCTTGGCTAACAATCGGGGAAGTTCCTGACTCCCGTTCAAGGTAAGAGCAAACTGATCCATCCATATGGTTGCCTCTTGGTGTAAAGAGTCGATCACCCTTCCTCTAGCCTCTTTTTCCGCGTATACTTGGGCATACTTGTCCGCGATCCTATGCTCGTGGGTCGTGGCTAGACTTAACTCTTCTTGGTACTTGGCGATGATAGCTAGCATGTTGGTCTCCGTCTCGCATAAACGCTGAGACAAGCTTCTTTTGGACCTCGAACAGGCAACTAACTCTTCTTTCAAAACCATGCTATGTGCTCGCGACTGGTCCCTCTCTTCACTTCGCAGCTTGAGTTCATTGTTGCTACCCCACAGAGCTCCGCGAAATTTGTTCCGGCCATACTCTTCCTTGCGAGCCCTCTTGGTCTCTTGTTCAAGGGCTCGTGCGGTAGTTGCATTCTCTTCCCGTAATCCGGCACACTCCTTCCGGATGTGTGTAGTGGCCAACTTGAACTTCTCATTGGCAAGTTTCGCCTTTCCTAACTCGCTTTTGAGAGCTTGGACTTCCTCGTCCTCTTCCGGTGCTTCAAAACTCTCTTCGCTGACGACTTTTAACTTGGCGAGCCAATCTAAACCTCGTATATGAACTTTCAGCCATTCATGGTAACCACCAATGGCGCCATTACGAATGCCCCTAAGTTCTTGATCTTTTCTTAACGGGGTTTCCCATGCCTTATGGATTCTTTGTATAGCCTTGAAATTTTGTGCGCCGAAATCCCTCACAAGGAAAGGAGACATGCTTTCTTCCATCGGTGCTCCCCTCATGGGGTACCCTAGTTGTCTTATAGCGAGCGCGGGATTGTAGTTAATACAACCCTTCGTTCCTATCAGCGGAATGTTTGGGTACCCTCCACATGAGAAAAGGACTCCCTCCTTTCCTTCCTTCCATCGGGGGAACCAATTGATTGTTCTACCTCCTATCCCGGCCAAAAGCTGGTCCCAATCTATTCTCCTCTTTTCAGTACACGAGCGATGGCTCAGGAGTGGACATGGATGCCTTGTGTCTTGCTGGAACAAGTGCGAAACCAACCAAACACAGAGGGCGGGCAAGCAACAGATGATCCGTGCGCTACTCTTTTCGCACCTTCGGTCAAATGTGTCAAATAAATCTGCCAAGACAGCTACCACCGCACTTTCCTTGCTATGGTGGTATGCAAGGAAAGCGTCAATTGCTGCTAGGTCCACCAAACCATCCACGTTTGGAAAGAGGACGACCCCAAAAATTAGCAAAGCTAACACATCCATAAACGGGACCCAATCTCCTTGATTGGCCATACCCCTCGCCTTGTCTTCTAGGAACCTCCGTGGTAGGCCCGCTATGCCGTTCCGAGTCTGTTTTATGCGGTCCAAACCTCTTGCTGAATCCTTGACCACAGTTGCAATTCTGCTCAAAGAAGGGAGACACCCGGAGGAAAGATATGGTTTTCTTCCCCCGAGAGGACATCCTAGAATTTCCTCAAATTCTTCAATGGTTGGTACTAATTGGAAGTCTCCGAACGTGAAGCATCTCAAAGGCTGGTCGTAGTATTGGGTGAGTGATGCAATGGCTTCTATGGATATCTCTGCTATGGTCAACTCTAAGATCTTTCCGTAAATCTTGCGGAAAGCTTGCATTTGGAGAGGTTACATCAACCGCCCTAATTCCTTGATGCTGGTGGTATCTAGGCCTTTAACCTTGACTTGGTAAAACCTCTTGCCGATTTGATTTGTCCCCATGCTTACTAAAGTGAGACAAAAAGCTGGTGCAAATCAAAACTCCGATATCTCATGGGTGGGATGGATGAATGCATGAAGGAATGCATATGACACAGCTGTATTTTAAGAATGCGGGTGCTCGGGACATTGTCTCCATTTTAGACACAACGTCTAGGGGTAGCAAAGTGCCCCAACGTATGTATTTAAAACGGTGACCCGGACCTTCCATTGATTTGTCTATAGAGGGGATCAAGACAGAACCCCTATGCATATGCAAAAGGCGCAATAGCATGACAATATCCACTGAACATAAGCAAAAGGGTATATGATATTTATGCATGGCAGTGTGAAAAATGGCATGCAACGTGTTTGCTCCGTGCCCCTATTTAAGGGACCTATAAGGGAGAGAACTAACTAGGCATTTAGTGATAACCCCCAAGGTAGTCATATCTCTTTTGATAGTTTCTAGAGGTATCATTCTCTTCGAAGAACATATTGCAGTAGTAGGGACTACTAGCAACAATAAGTTTTCAAAGAGAAAAGCTCTAGATGAGGGTTCACTGTAATCAAGCAAGTCGGAGACCTAGCATGATCACAGATTCACCTCCACTCCTTATGTTCCCATGAACCCGGTATAGGGCCCTTTTTCACTCATAGTGTGTGCAAATAGTGTTGGTGTTTGTGTGCATCAAATGAATAAATATTTACTTCATGCATACATTTTAAAACACACTAAAAGCAACAAAGAGTTTATATACACAAGAACATAATGAAGGGAAACCAACAAAGGAGTAAGTCATGGTAAAGCATTTGCACAAGATTAAATGGCCTAACTCTCTAAAAATTGTCCCCAGTGGAGTCGCCAACTGTCGCAACCTACCCTTCGGCGGGAGGGCGACACGAGACTCGCGGGATGCGTGTTCCACGAAAGGAATATGCGCGGAGTCGCCACCAACGCTTATTTGAGGAAAACGTTGGGAAAACCGGAAAAGACGTGATCTACAAACTTTTAAGTGAAAGGTTCGGGAGTTGTATTTACGCACGGGGAAGGTATTAGCACCCCACACGTCCGTCCCAAGGGATGGCAGCCTTTAATCGAATGTGCAAACATGACTTTGATTTTTTATGTTCCCTTTTTATGTCTTTATATCCTTTATACCCTTTTTTATATTTTTCTCTTTTTGTGGTCGACAAGGGTGTTTCCCTTCGCTCCTACGTATTCCTCAATTGCGATGAGGAAATCAGACCTACGTAGTTCTTTTTTATCAAGTGATTCTTTTTACTTAAAAGGTGATCATTTTAAGGCGTTGGACCTTGAAAACGATCCATTTACTTAGTAAGAAATTGAAATGACAAACTTCAAAAACCTATTTTTTATGGACGAGCTTGACTAAGCGAGTTGATTTTAGCCTTAGTTTCACTTTAGTTATTAGTCAATTCAATTAAGAATGAGAAATCCCAAAGAGAAAACGTCCGATTGATTTTCCGCTTTATTTTACTAAAAGACGTTTTTTGATTATTATATTATTATTTTACCTCTTTTTTTGATTTCCAACGTGGTTACGGCACGACCGAACGGTCGGAATTCATTTTAACCAAAGTTAACGGATAATACAATTCAAACGATCGGTGGAAATTTATTTTATTTTTAGTTTAAGTGAGAAATGACTTAAATAAAACGGCTTAAGCATGTCAAAAGGGGGTATAAAAAGTAAATGAAACGAGAAGAAAAATACACGAAACACAATGTGGACCACCACGGGTACATAGAATGAATCGAAAAGCTTGGTTCGAGATACTTACCCGTTGAAGATCGAAGAACGATGAAGAACGAATGAAGAACGTCGAAGAATGGTTGAAACCTTCGCGAAATTCCTTACGGAAACGTTACGGAAACGTTTCGGAAGCGCCTCGGCTTAGATTTTCTTCACGGAAACAATTTTTCCAAGCAAATTCGAAAGAGAGAGAAGTGCCTAAGGGGCTGAACCCTTTTCTTCTTCACTTCCTCCCCTATTTATAGCAAAATAGGGGAGATGCTTGCCACCCAGCTCGCCCAGGCGAGCAGGGTTGCTTCCTCCAGAAGCAACAGCCTTCTGGAGGAATCGTCTGGAGGGCTCAAGTGGGCCTGGTTGCTATTGCACCCCCATTTTTACTAAGTACACCCCCCTGCCTTTTTTTGGTGATTCTTTTTTCGTAAAGTTACGGAAACTTATGAATTTCGTAACGATACTTGTTTTCTTTCCGTAATGTTACGGAACCTTGTGGATTACATAATCATCCCCTTTTTGACTTACGGAATGTTACGGAACCCCACTAATTGTGCAACGATGCTTCCATTTGATTTCCGGTGTGTCATGGAACCTTACGGATTGTGCATCAATATTTTCTTTTGTTTTCGGCATGTCCCGGAATTTCACAAATTGCCTAATGATGGGTGCCAAGCACCTTACAAGGACCAAACAAAAGTCGCATGTCATCAAGCAAAGGTCCCCGGACGAAATTAGGGTATGACATGCCCGAAGAGACATCCTTTCTTAGTTAACCACGCATTAGGTACCATGCTCAATCATTTTGATTTGTTGTTTGTGTTTTTTATTTTTTTTTAGAAATGGGTTTATGATCCTAACATGGATGGCTCATGGTACCTAACACATGCAACTAAGAATGCATCATGAATTTTCATGCTTCCCTTTTTTTTGTGTTTGTTTTGTAGAGGAAAACACAAGGATCATGTATGAGCAAACATGTAGAACAAAAAGTATGTTGAATGCATATGCATGATGATGCAATGACTCATGCAAAATGTGAGGCTGGAATGTGATAACGGACAAATGCAGGAACGATATGTTCATTATGATGCTGAAGAGATGTTTATGCGATGCATGATATGAATGCATTTACGGACACGAGAGCCAGGAAAATCATCTCTCCTTACTTGCGCATTTGGGGGCGTAGTGCCCCATGTGTGCAGTTAAGAAGACGATATGGATCTTCCAACTTCCCACGACAAAAGACGAGACCCACATACAACGCATGTGTGACGGCATGATGCAAATGCGCAAAAGCGCAACAGGGGGATTTACACAGCATGGCAATATCCTCAAATAATCATACAACAAAGGCGTACATGACATTTAGGTTATATGCATGACATTGTTTAAAAGGCACGCAGCGTGTTCGCTTCGTGCCCCTATTTTAGGGACCTATAGGATAATATCTAGCGGTCTCTAATAACTACTCCCAACGATCCATATCTCACATGGCTGTTTTCTAGAAGTATCATCACTCAAGATAATAATATTGCGGTGGTATGGAATACCAGCGACAACACATTATAAAGAGAGAAAGCTCTAGACGAGGTTTCACTATTATCAAGCAAGTCGGAGACCTAGCATGACCATAGATTCACCTCCACTCCTTAAATTCCCATGGACCCAGGTATAGGGCCCCTTTTTTACTCAAACCTGTGGGTGCTTAGAATGCGGTGTAAAAATGTGGAAAAGACAGCATTTATTATATTTACACAGTTCAAAAATGCACACACAAAGTTTCACAATTCCACAATTTCCTAAAATAGGCCTAACTCACAAAAACAATCCCCAGTGGAGTCGCCAACTGTCGCAACCTACCCTTTTGCGGGCGAGCGAGGCGAGGCTCTCGGGTGCGTAGCGAGGCGAGGCTCTCGGGTGCGTCTTCCAAAGGAGGAATATGCGTGGAGTCGCCACCAACGTTTATTTGTGGAAAACGTCGGAAAAACCGAAGGAAACCGGTCATGAAGAATATTCCAGATTCGGGAGTTGTATTTACGTTTGAGGAAGGTATTAGCACCTCTCACGTTTGTCCCAAAGGACAACAGCCTTAAATTAGAATTGTGTGAAATTGCGTCCCTAAACTTTTATTTCCCTTTTTTATTTTTGAGATCGACAAAAGTGGGACTCTTGCTCCTACGTACCCTACATCAAAGAGGAAATAAGACCTACGTAGTTCTTTCTTAAGGGTGAATCAAGCGATTCTTTTTACTTGGAAGGTGATCATTTTAAGGCGTTGGACCTTAAAAAATATCCATTTACTTGGTAAGAAAAACTGAGATATTGAACTTTCAAATATTTTTTAGTGATTTTGTGGGCGAGCTTGACTTTGCGAGTTGATTTTAGCCTTAGTTTCACTTTAGTTATTAGTCAATTCAATTAAGAAAGAGAAATCTCAAAGAGAAACGTCCGATTGATTTTTTCGCTTTATTTTACTAAAAGGTATTTTTTGATTATTATATTATTATTTTACCTCTTTTTTGATTTCCAACGTGGTTACGGCACAACCGAACGGTCGGATTTCATTTTAACAGAAATTAACGGATATTATAAATCAAATGATCGGTGGAAATTTATTTTATTTTTTGATTAGGCGATAAAATGACTTAAGTAAATGACTGAAGCACGTCAAAAGGGGGTTCGGAAAGTAAATGAAACGAGAATAAAAGTACACGAAACAAATGGGGACCACCACAGGTACATAGAATGAATTGAAAAGCTTGATTTGGGGTACTTACCGATTGAAGATCAAAGAACAATGAAGAACGAATGATGAATGACGAAGAACGGTTGAAAATCTTTGCGTAATTACCCACGGAAATGTTACAGAAGCGTCTCAGCTTGGATTTTCTTCACGGAAACAATTTTCCTCAGCAATTTCAAATGAGTACGAAGTGCCAAGAAGGCTGAACCCTTTTCTTCTTCACTCCTCCCCCTATTTATAGCAAAATAGGGGAGGAGCTTGCCACCCAGCTCGCCCAGGCGAGCCAGGTTGCTTCCTCCAAAAACAACCGCCTTCTAGATGAAGAATCTGGAAGGCCCAAGTGGTCCTGGTTACTGTTTGCACCCCATTTTTTACTAAATACACCCCCTTTTGCTTTTTTTGGTGATTCGTTTTCCGTAACTTTACGAAACTTTACGAATTTCGTAACGGTACTTGTTTTCTTTTCGTAAGGTTACGGAATCTTACGGATCATATAATTACTCCTTTTTTAGCTTTTGAAAAAGTTACGGAAACTCACGGATTGCGTAACAATACTTCCTTTTGATTTCCGTCACGTTACGGAATTTCACGGATTGCGTAACAACGCTTCCTTTTGATTTCCGGCACGTCTCGGGACTTCACATATTGTGCAACAAAGGGTGCCAAGTACTTTGAAGCGGTCAATTAAAGGTTGCATGCCATCAAGCAATAGTCTCCGGACGAAATTAGGGTATGAGAATAAGCTTACACAAACATTCACTAATCCAACACACACTCAACAAATAGTCATCATCAGTCCATAGTTCCAATCAATCATGCTTAGTATAATGCATGCACCTGACCTCAACTCCTAAATGCAATGTGGTACCATCCCCAAGGAAATAGCCTAAGCGTGTTCACACGACACTCTCACTTAAGAAAACTAGGCAGTAAGTGTCGAGGTCACCCTGTTATGCACAGGCAACTCCCCCCCTCCCCACGGTGACGAGCCTGAGTCTCAAGGGAGTTCCAAACCGAGTGACATACCCCCAAGTACAAATATTCCTCCTCATGAGAAACTACAAGTACTTACTGACAAAGTTTATTCTATTTCCATGTCA
This sequence comes from Glycine soja, assembly GCF_004193775.1. Taxonomy (NCBI): domain Eukaryota; kingdom Viridiplantae; phylum Streptophyta; class Magnoliopsida; order Fabales; family Fabaceae; genus Glycine; species Glycine soja. The sequence continues at coordinate 22,025,412 of NC_041020.1, read as the reverse complement.
TATGAAGTATGAAACATGGGCACCATCAATGCACTGACCGTGGATAATTAAAGATTCTAAGCCATCCCCCTCCAGAGATGCTTAAAACTCTTTAACCACTCTATTTCCCCCACTAGGGATATCCAACAAGGTCACTACACCCCCCATGTACATACACAACATAACATCATCACAGTGCATTTTCAACATCATCAACATTTCATCTTAATATCACTCTCAACATCAACATCATCATCTCATATTAACATAATCATCAATAACAACATCAACTCATATTGACATAATCATCAATAACAACATCATCTCATATCAATATCATCATAAACATCAACATCACCTCATATCAATTAATGTCATCAATAGAAATATCATCAGTAAGTCACACTCCACATATACATATACAGTTCATGCCTGAGATTCACACTCCTCAGGTCTTCAGCCAACACAAGTCTAATAGAAATAATAATGTTATTCATCAATAATAGATATACCGCATCCCATTAGTCAAAAACATTGTTTTCTTGAAAACCAACATGCAACAGGGATAGGCATACATCCCCATAGTTAGGTTCCCTAACCCCAACTATGGTATTAAAAATTGTAAACAATAATAAACTCCCCTCACCTATCGTGAGCTCTACGTCGGTTTCTCTTTGTGTCACTCAGAGACCCCTCTCGTTCACGTTCGTCAATCCAAAAGCAAGGTTCTATATACCAAATTGAAGGAAATTTAGTATAGATTTCAGAAACAAGGTTAATGACAACATTCGGAGTCAAATACCCCTATCAAAACGTAAAGGGCTGAGGGGTGTTTCAGATTCTACTAAAAGGAGACATCATTTTAAAATTCCGATCACGCCAATGTGACTGGGGTTCAGTGAAGATCACGAAAATAACATCAATGTTATAAAAAGATAACTTTTACAATGTTTCATTCTCAAGGGTTTTTCAAAGGAAGTGTAAAAACATCCAATAATGGTTTCCATGTCAGAAGAGATGCAAAGATAGGCTCAAACTACCAAGGAGAAGGCTTAGAATTACGGTTACCTCAAAGAAACCGCGAAGGAAGGATTGGAGGCTTCATTCTCTACCGAATCCTCGAGTTGAGTTTGAAGATTCCGCTCCAATTAAATTGTTCTCCGTGCGATGATCTAAAGGCAAGCAAAGGCAGCTCATGGCGGTCACCGGTGGTCAGTGGTGGTGGAGGAGGAGGTTGGGGATGTTGGGGAAGGGTTTAAGGGAAGAGAAGGAGAAAGAAATGGCTCTTTTATGCTGCTGGCATATTTGTATCCTGAAACACTTGCCCAAGCGAAATTTGGCTCGCCTGGGCGAGTTGATCCAGCTCAAATTTTACTGCTTCGGTTAAAAAATCATATTGCATACTCAAGATGTTATATTATAAATCCCAACGGTCATAATGTGTAGAATTAGCTTGCAAGTCTACAGTCCAAATTTGAAACAATCCAATGGTTAACGAATCCAGGATTATGGTTTTAGTGGAACAAGTTTAAGTAAAACTTGAAATCTCACAATTTCAACCTAAGTCAATAAAAGTCCATATAACTCAACATCCACATTAAGCATATCACACATGGCTAATTCACACAATACCTTAACTCATCCAAATTAATTAAGTAATCAAATAACACAAGAAAAACATCAAACATCTATTTTCAATTATCAAAAGTTCAGGGTGTTACACCACCATCGTTTATTTGAGAAAAACATTAGAAAAACCAAAAAGAGGTCTACGAATTTTTTAAAATAAGGGTTCGGGAGTTGTTTGCGCATGGGGAAGCTATTAGCACCCTACACACCCGTCACAAGGGATGACAACCTTTAATCGAGTGTGCAAAAACGTGACTTCAATACTATCAGTTAGTTTTTGTTTTAAAGATTTGAATGTGTTCTTCATGCGACCCCACACACCCGTCACAAGGGATGATAGCCTTTAATCGATGCACTAATAGGTGACTTCAAAGCTTAAAGGCATGTAACCCACCATATTCTCATAGTAGAACACCGATAACGTGTCTACTATCATTGTTATCATCTCCCTCTCCATCATTGGGGGCACTACTTGAGCTGCCAAATCCCTTCACCTTTGAGCGTATTCTTTGAAAGATTCATGCTCCTTCTTACACATGTTCTGTAGCAGCATTCTATCCAGAGCCATTTCAAGGTCCAATGCCTTAAACGAATTTTTGTTCGCAGTTAAAATAAATCTTTCAAAAACATAAAAATCAATTTAACACACAAACATTCAGATTAAAAGAACTACGTAGGTCTGAATTCCTCATCGCACCTGAGGATACGTAGGAGCAAGGGCAACACCCTTGTCGACCCCAAAAAAATAAAAAAATATAAAAAGGGAAAATAAATAATATTGAAGTCACATTTTTGCACACTCGATTAAAGGCTATCGTCCCTTGTGATGGGCGCGTGGGGTGTTAATACCTTCCTCATGCGTTAACAACTCCCGAACCCTTATTTTCAAAAATCTGCATACCTCTTTTTGGTTTTTCTAACGTTTTCCTCGAATATACGTTGGTGGCAACTCCCATGCATTTTACTCTTTTTGGAAGAAGATCCTTTGGCTTTTTGCCCGTGCACCCGTCGTAGGGTAGGTTGTGACAGTTAGTATTTGTTAATATCATAGTTCCAAACAATTAGATTTGTTTTTTGGTCCATATACAACTGGATAAAACTAGGAGAACTAGTATTTGATGTTAAACATGTCGCAAGAAATTCTCCCCTAGAAACATCTATAAGGTTCGTATAAAAGACCTGTTGTAGCTACAAAATATAGATCCTCTGTTGCTGGAGGATTGTTACCCCTAAATTCAGAAGTTTTAGCCACGTGGGGACATTATGGAAATGCTGTAGCCTTTTGTGCCATAATTCTATAGTGCTTAGAATGCTCTTTCTTCTTCCACCATTAGAATTAATTAGAGCAAAGCTTTTTGCCTTCATTTGCACTTTGAATATATCTCTACCATTTGCATCTCTAATTAGGCACCGTTACCATGTTTTCAAATATGACCGTGAAACCTTTTTCAATCAACTTTCCAACACTAAGCAGGTTTTGATCAATGTCAAGCACTTATAAAGCATCACAAATATATTTCAATCTTGTAATAGCTTTTGCTCATGTGGTTTCTACTGCCATTATAAATCAGTCATGAATCACTACAGCTATTACATGCTCTATGCATCCAAAGCTTATGATGCACTCAACATTAGGCCTCAACCAACACTTTCTTTGTGGGTGATTCCTGTTTTTGTATTATGGACATGATGGATAAATCCAATCCATATTTTTGTTGTTGTTGTTAGCCTTGTCACTCTCTTTCTCATTGTTGTTCTTCCTCCTGAATATTTTATCTGAGCTTGGACAACACCCTTTTTAGATTGTTCTTTTCTCACCATTCTCCTTTTTTTCTTGTGCCTTTTTAATGCATTGAATAGCTATATTAGGGTAATATTAGACAAATCTTATGTATTTTCTAAAGAATGGATTGAGGCTTGAAATCTCTGAAGAACAGTAATAAGTATTTTCTTAACCATTTTAGAATCAAAAAATTCAAAGCCATGCAATCTTACTTATTTGCAATGTTGAGAAGTTTATTGTCGTACTCTTGAATCTTCATTGTTTGACTTCTTCAATTTTTATATCTCAAATTCTATAACCAGATTCAACACTTCCAGGGTCTTTATTTTTTCTTTTCCTTCACATTCATCCCTAAGGACTACCAAATTCCCAATGCTGATTTGTAGTAAATTTTCTTGTGAGATAGCAGAAAATAAACAAGCTTTTGCCTTTGAATTTCTAGCTTTTCTTTCCTTCCCGTTTCTAATCTGAGCCACTGTTGGATTATCTGGAAAAGGAACAATAGCATAGTTCTATTGTACAGCTTCCCAAAAACCATTTGCCTCTAGGTATGTCTCTATTACACGCTCTGGCTGCCCAAATAGGATAGTTGTCACCATCAACAACAGGTGGGGCTAGTGCTATGTAGGGTGAGTCATTTTTTTCCAACTCACAGCACCCTTTAGAAGACAACTTTGATGCCAATTTGTTGGTACAACATGAACTAAACAGAGAAAATAAATAATATTTTATTTCTTTGTAATTTGAAGTCATAATTGCACAACACAACAAAGGGATCTAGATTCTATGACCAGCTTAAGTGGCTGGCTTCAACAGTTTTATGCACTGCACCACCATGCATCCTTTAAATATTAGTAATTTAATAAATAAAAAAACTAATGTTAGCCCATATGTTGTTGTTAATTTTCCCAACTTTGTTCCCAACATTTTTTATTTTATTTTAATCTCACTGACTTTGTTACCAACCTCTCTCTGCATATTCCATGACTTCCCAACTTGCTCGTTGCACAATGAATACCAACAAAACACCACCTGCCCTTTCTCTCAAGATCAAATCCTCCTCCACTTTATATGTCTTTTTTTACCTTAAAAAGCTCTGCATACAAACAACACATACAAAAACATTCTATATATACTACTATATATTGTTTAATTAGTACTCGTTGCTAAGTCCGACTATTGTGTTATGATTGATAAACGTAATGGTATCTATCAATTATGGTTTTGTCCCTTTAATTAAATCAAGCATGCAAATATATGGTCCAAACTATGAGACTTCTTGTGCATGCATATTGTTTAAATTATATGGTCCCCCCACTCAGGGATTCAATGGCTGCAGAGGGAATATTTTTGGCCTTCTTTTTACCCTGGTGATGCTTGACGCCTCTTGAGTGACATGTCCAGGTCTTAGCCCTTAAGATTTTTGAAAGATGTGGATCATACCCTAATGTTATAAGCCCTACCTTCTCCAAAGAGCTAGGCAAATATCACAGGTTTATCCATACAAATGATTGGTGATGAAACAATGATCACGACTTGTATATATTCTAGATATTTTCCTACAGCATGTGCCCTGGACTTAAATTGTTAATTTTCCATAGTGTAGTTTCATCTCTACTAAATTATACCCAAATGCTTGTTATTCTTCAAAAGCTGAATTTTTTTAGCAAGAATAAAGTCAAACGAAATAAAAATATATACAATTCCTGCATGTGTAACCCCAGTGGATACCAGAAAAACCAAATTTTAAAGATAGATGGATATAGGTTACATTTGCTGCAAATGTTGACAGCTTTGTGAGGTTCAAAATGGAAGCTATAATTTGACTAGTGAGGTTATTAGAGGAAAGAACCAAACTTTGCAGGTTAGAAAGCTTCCCAATATTGCAAGCCTTGGACCCTGAGAGAAGATTTGCCCTAAATAATGAAATGTGAATTAATTCCTCCAACATACACTACTAAAACTTATAGCTCTGTTTAGTTCTCCTACATACCACCTCTCCTATTGTTGCCAAAAAAAAATAGCAAAGATGATGATGAGGACTGACCCAAAATTCCATTCTGCAGCAACAAATGTGCCTATTTGAATGATCAAGTACATCCCAGCCTGCTGAATAGTCTGGGCAAACTTGACCAGATCAAACCTTCCTCCAAAGTAATACTATACAATAAGTGAGAGGGGGAAAGACTTAAAAAAATTGTAATTCACACTATAAGCTCTAAGAGTATCTATCTATGAATCCATCTATCTTACAACTAATAAACTTCTCAACAAGTGGAGAAGAAAATAAGAAAGGCAAAATGAAATGAACTTTACTCATAAGTTAAGATGAACTTATGTATTTCAGCTTTTGGAGAAGTAGGTAGATTAAAGAGCTTCTATAAAAAAGATTACATTTTTATTTCTTCTCCCATGAGTGCATAGGGAGAAGTTTATCCAAGCATGGCCTATGTATTGCTTCTAAATTACTAACATTGGCTAGAGAAAGCTCATGGCCATTCCCGAAAACATAGGTTTCAATCACATCTACTCCTACTTCCTAAATAATGAAATAAACAATTTTTAAACACTTTCCCCTATTTCTATGTTAAACACTTTTGTTAGCTCCCTCCCCGACGACCCCCAAAATAACATGCGTAGTTATTGTCTTTGTTAACAAAAAGTGTGTAACCTTATAATGACAAACCACAAACCGTACATAATAAAGGTAGGAAAGTAATGGCAATGTCATATGTATTGCTTATTAACATAATTTTTTGTAGTTTAATGAACAGTTACAGAAATGTGGTCCATTGAAAAGCCATATCCACTCCTTTTTGTGGATGACAGATACATATATCATCTGTGTCTTTGAATTAATTTTCTTTTGACAATTGTACTCCTACTTTGGTCTTAAACAATTTGTATTTCTTGTAGGTAGTACTATTTAACTGTGTAACAATGTTAAGGCTACCGAAGAACTTGTTCTTGGTTGACTGAACACTCGTCTAATAATCATTGTCGTTACCCAAAGTTTTTGTTACTAGCATCTTTCGAGGTATGTATGTGATTTTCACACTTATGTTGTTAATTATTACATTTTTTGTTCACATAAGAGTATTGTTTAATATTACAATTTTCTGAATTGTGAGTGAACCATTGTTCCCTGTGTGAGATTCAATACGATGATTAATACGGACAGTTTGGATTAATCGTTGTATTGAATCTTGAATTGTCCATTTGGATAGTTTGAGAAGACTATTTTATTTACTTAATTCTTACTTATAGGTTAAGTATGTTGTGTTAATTTTGACTAAATTTCAGTTTAGTGCATCTTGCTTCATTCTCCGGGTGCATACATGATCGTGGTGAATTGATGTCACCGCTTTCATGTCGTGCACTTAGAGACCAAAGCGAAATGCTGCCAAAATTTGGTTAAATTTAACATAACCTACTTAACTTGTACATATGAATCAAGTAAAAAATTGTCTTCTCGAATGGGATAGGGTCACACCTTTTTATGAAAAAAGAGAGGTTTTCATGCATATCGGATAATGTACCCCATATGACAGTACACCAAACATGGATCAAAGTTGGATGAAAGAAGCACACATAACTCATGAGTATGAGAACGAGGTTGAAGAATTCTAGCAATTTGCCCAACAAAATGCACCAGAAATGGGTGGAAAATATTTGTGTCCATGTGTTAAATGTCTGAATGGAAGATGATAGTCATTGAATGACATTAGAGCACATCTTATATGTGACAGTATTAGTCCTACTTATACAAAATGGATATGGCATGGTGAGTTACCACATATGTCAACAGTCCCTCCGACTGAGGCAATTGATGTACAAGTCGATGATCATATAGAAGACATGCTACGGGATCTTGGGCAAGAGGGTTTTAGGCAAGTGTATGCACCTTATTATGAAAAATTAGAAACTGATTCTAAGAAGCCATTGTATCTGGGATGCACAACCTTCACACGGTTATCGGGGGTGTTAGCTTTGGTGAACTTGAAGGCAAGATTTGGGTGGAGTGACAAAAGCTTTGTTAGACAAATGGCCTCAGTTATCTTAAAAGGGATAGGCTTAGAATGCAAAAGAAGCAGCAATCAATTTAATAATGTTCTTTAAACATGAAAGACAAAATTGATTGCAATAAAATAAATGAGATACGGGAAGATAGAATGCAAACACAATTTTTATACTGGTTCGGCAAAGTTTATGCCTATGTCCAGTACTCAAGCAACCCACTTGAGATTTTCCAATCCCTTTGTAAAAATCCGTTTACAAAGTCTGAACCACACAGGGACAACCCATCCTTTGTGTTCAAGAATCCTTACAACTTAAGAGACCCTCAATCCCTTAATCAATCTCTTTGAATGAGAAGAAAGAAAGAAGAATTCTCTCTTGAAGAGAAGGATATTACAATTGAAGTCCATGGAGAAACTCTTAATGGATTTGCAAGTGTTTTCCCAAGAGTTTCTTTTGAGAGAGCATTTGGCAATGAAGTTCTCTTGGAATATCTCTCTCTTTTCCTTTAGAGAGGATAAGACATTTTGAATAAGCAAAACTCTCTCTTCAAAATTCGTGCCCAAGTCACCTATTTATAGGCCTTTGATGGCCATTCACAAATCCAATCAAAAGATGTGACTGTTGGCAGATTTTCTGAAAACTCTCCACTGGTAATCGATTACAATGTTTGTGTAATTGATTACACAGTTATAATTTGAAGGGTCATGACTTTTTGAATTTTATTTTCAGGAGTTTCGTTGCTGGTAATCGATTACAGACATATGGTAATTGATTACATGTTCAAAATTCAAATTCGAAACCCTTTTCAACAGCTCTTTTTTATTCTTCTTTTGAAGATAGGACAATTGAATCTCATGTGCCCAGATTGATCGCATTCAGCATTTTGGGGCTAAGGAGGAATCTTCTTCTTTCTTCTTTCATCATCATTTTCTTTCTTCTCTAGTTTTTTTATGTAGTTGCATTTCTCTCTACCATTGTAGGAATAAAGGAATCAAATTCAATGGTTTTCCATATCTTTAAATCTATGACTTCTTTTAAAGATCTGCATTCGGGTTTTCTAATAATGATAACCCTCACCATTGAAAATAAGATAGATGAGGCCATATCTATTCTTGAAGTTTCTAAACTTTATACAAGAATCCCTCTCTAATACCACTTGTTGGACCAGCAACCTCAATAACTTAAGAGGGATAGGCTTAGAATGCAGAAGAAGCAGCAATCAATTTAATAATGTTCTTTAAACATGAAAGACAAAATTGATTGCAACAAAATAAATGAGATAAGGGAAGAGAGAATGCAAACATAGTTTTTATATTGGTTCGGCAAAGTCTGTGCCTATGTCCAGTACTCAAGCAACCCACTTGAGATTTTCCACTCCCTTTGTAAAAATATGTTTACAAAGTCTGAACCACACAAGGACAACCCATCCCTTGTGTTCAGGAATCCTTACAACTTAAGAGAACCCCAGTCCCTTAATCAATCTCTTTGAATGAGAAGAAAGAAAGAAGAATTCTCTCTTGAAGAGAAGGATATTACAATTGAAGTCCATGGATGAACTCTTAATGGATTTGCAAGTGTTTGCCCAAGAGTTTCTTTTGAGAGAGCATTTGGCAATGAAGTTCTCTTTGAATATCTCTCTCATTGCTTTTTGAAGTTAGACACACACATATATATAGGCCCTTCGTGCCTTTTCAAAATGGTTTGAAGAGATGTGTCTTTTCAAAAAGCTTTTCTAATGTTTTCTCACTGGTAATCAATTACAGGTTTCTGGTAATCGATTACACAGTTATGTTTTGAAGGGTTATGACTTTTGAATTTGAATTTCCAAAGTTCCATTGCTGGTAATCGATTACAAACATATGGTAATCGATTACATGTTCAAAATTCAAATTCAAAACCCTTTTCAACAGCAATTTCTCAAACTTCCCTTCTGGTAATCGATTACACTTCCTGGTAATCGATTACCAGATCCTTGCATGACTTTGAAACCCTTTGTTTTGAGGCAAGGCTTGGTCTTGAAGAAATCTTGAATCAAGGATTTGTTTGTTTAAGCAATCTTGTATTACACTTGAAGCAAATGCTTATCCTTTTGAAGCGGCCTTGTTTGATTCTTCTTTGACATCATCAAAATCATGTATACATACATTCACATTCTCCCCCTTTTTGATGATGACAATCATGTGATTTCTTTTCGACATCATCAAAACATAGATGATTCACAAGCTTCACTGAATTACTTTTGTTATTGAAGAATATGCTTCCTGTAGATAACACATTACCCAAGAATCATTACAAGGCGAAGAAGATATTATGTCCTGTGGGTATGGAATACTAGAAAATACATACATGCCTTAATGATTGTAATTTGTATAGAAATCAGTTTGCCAAAATGCGTAACTTTCCTACATGTGGGGTGTCACACTACAAAGTGAAGTATGACGAATGCAGTGATACAGCCTGATCGAGGCCGTACCCGAATCAAATAAACATTAAAATGCAGTAACTAGGAAGTGATCCTAGGTCGTTTCCCAATGAGCAATGATAAACTAAATGTTCATAACAGATAATAGGAAAATAGTAACGAATTGGGGGGGGGGGATTGTTTGCTTTTGTAAATTAAACAACGAATAGATGTGAATTCAAAAATAGCAAAATTAAAACACGTTGCTTCCCCTTGATTCACAAGCAAGTCTCTTATCCTAGGTTACGAGAGTTTATCCTTTATCAGTTCAACCACTTAATCCAACCCTAAATTAAATTACTAAGCGAAATTTAACATAAGGCATTCATTATGTGATTAAGCAACACATGCACCAATTAATCATGAACGATCATTAAGCATGAACGTAAATTAACCACAGAGACAATTAATCAAGCACTAAGCATGCATGAATTAATAGCAACGAATACAGAGTAATTGGTGAAGAGGAAAAACTGAGCAGAATTTAATAGTAATAATAGAACCTCAAAGAGAGCTGTGCTTGATCCTCAAGAGAAAACAACACTGGAGACTTAGCCTTCCATTAATCAATAGAGAACAAAAATTTTATTGCTAAAACGAAAAGTAACAATTGGAATTGCAAAACGAAAAAGTGTCTAAAAGAAGAAGAGAAGCCTAAAACTAAAAATGAATGAGGAGAGAGAGGGTCCTCAAACTAGAGCCTTGGTGCTGTTATATATTTTCAGCCCCAAAGCTTACAAATTTGTTTTAAGTCCAAGCCCATAAATAAAATAAAATCTAGACAAGATAAGATAAGATTTGATAAAATAAAATCTAGATGAAATAAAATCTAAATAAGATAAGATAAGATAAGATCTAGATGAAATAATATCTAGATTAGATAAAATATAGATAAGATAAGATTTGATCTAGATAAGATAAGATTTGATAAAATTGTCTGCTCTCTTCACGTCCAAGCCCAATTTTGGATTCTAGCCCAATTGCTTATAATTCTCCTGAAATTAAATTAAAAACACAAAATTAGTCCAATAGGCCCAAATGATAAAACTGCATAATTAATTTGACAATTAAGACTAATCAGTAATTAAAATGGTGCAAAAAGGGTTAAGAAATAGGAGAAAATAATGGCACATCACATCCACAAACAACAATCATCCAGCAAAGGTGTGTTGGTATCTTCCAATAATACCAAGGTTTAAGCAATTGCTTGCCAATGCAAACGACGCAAAAAACCTAACATGGCATGCAGATAGGAGGATAAATGATGGATTGCTCTGTCGTCCCGCTAATTCTCCCCAATGGAAGACAATTGATCAATTGTATCCGGAATTTGGACAAGATCCCAGAAACCTAAGGGTTGGTCTTGCTTCTGACGGAATGAATCCTTTTGGTAACTTGAGCTATAACCATAGTTCATGGCCTGCTTTGCTGATGATTTACAATCTTCCTCCTTGGTTGTGCATCAAGCAAAAATACATTATAGTGTGTATGATGATAGTCAGTCCAAGACAACCAGGAAATGACATAGATGTCTATCTTGCTCCTTTGGTTGAAGACCTGACAAAATTGTGGGAAGAAAGGGTTGATGTGTATGATGGGAATCTTCAGCAGAGCTTCAGGTTGCGTGCAATGATATTTTGCACCATTAACGACTTTCCAGCTTATGGGAATTTGAGTGGATATAGTGTCAAAGGCCACCACGCATGTCCTATATGTGAGAAAGACACAAGTTACATCCAACTAAAGCATGGAAAGAAGACAATGTATACAAGGCATCAAAGATTTCTAAAACCTTATCACCCGTATTGGCAAATGAAGAAAGCATTTAATGGAACATTAGCGATTGACAATGCACCAAATCCGTTGTGTGGACATAAATTTTTTGATCGGGTCAAGGACATCATAACTATGTTTAGGAAGACACAAAAAAAGGATAGGTCCAACAGGAAAATTTTGAAGAAAAGGTCAATATTTGGACAAGAAATACCCACCTGAGGCCTCCAACAATGACAAGAGGACGTTACGGAGGTTGGCGGCCAGTTTCCTCCTGAGTGGAAATGTCTTATATAAAGGAAACCATGATAAGGTATTACTGTGATGTGTGAATGCAAAGGAGGCAGAACAAATATTATTAGAGGTGCACGAGGAATCCTTTGGTACCCATGATGCAAGCTCCATTGGAGCTTGTAGGCCTTGGATCTTCTTCATCAATGGATTCCTTTGCTTCTTGGAAGATGAATGGTAGCGGAATGGAGAAAGGAAGAGAGAGAGGAGACGCCACTTCAAGGAGAAGATGAGTCTAGAAGAAGCTCACCACCATAGGAGGCCATGGATAAGAGCTTAGAGGAAGAAGGAGATGAATGAAGGGAGAGGGAGAGAAGAGCATGAAATTTTGTGCTCTAAATGAGCTTTGAAATCTGAAGTTTAATATTCAAATGATCAAAGTTGAAAAAAATGCACACACATGACCTCTATTTATAGCCTAAGTGTCACACAAAATTGGAGGGAAATTCAAATTTCACTTGAATTTGAAATTGAATTTGTGGAGCCAAACTTTGGAGCCAAAATTTCACTAATTATGATTAGTGAATTTTAGTTATGGTTCAGCCCACTAATCCAAGATCAATTCCAAGATTCTCCACTAAGTGTGCTTAGGTGTCATGAGGCATGAAAAGCATGAAGGACATGCACAAAGTGTGACTATATGATGTGGCAATGGGGTGTAGTAAGCAAATGCTCACCTCCCCCTCTAAAATTTAATTGGATTGGGCTTCTACCAATTCAATTAAATTTATTTCCAACCACACACATCAAATATCCACTTAGTGCATGTGAAATTACAAAACTACCCCTAGTACAAAAACTAGTCTAGGCGCCCTAAAATACAAGGGCTGAAAAATCCTATATTTCTAGGGTACCCTACCTACAATATGGAGCCCTAAATACAAGGACCAAATATAATGACATCCTAGTCTAATATGTACAAAGATAATTGGACCCAACCTTGGCCCATGGGCTCAGAAATCTACCCTAAGGTTCATGAGAACCCTAGGGCCTTCTTCAGCAGCTCTAGCCCAATCTTCTTGGAGCCTCTTGCTCATGGTTCTAGTGATTGGTCCCTTCCTAGGGAGGATTGCATCAACCCATGCCAATGGACACGCCATTGCCCGAAAGATTTTGAGGGTGGGATATTACTGACTCACTGTGGAGAACGATTGTTGTGTCCACGTGAGGAAATTCCATAAATGCCAGACCTTCGCTGATAATGTTAATGCTCCACCTGTATCGTTAAACGTGTTGGCAGCACCGTGGCCATTCTCAATGTGGGGCATAGACATAATTGGGGCTATCGAACCCAAGGCTTCAAATGGGCATCACTTCATCTTAGTCGCCATTGACTACTTCACCAAATAGGTGGAAGCAGCCTTATATGCTAATGTGACTAGGAATGTGGTGATTAGATTCATTAAGAAGGAAATAATTTGCAGATATAGGTTGCCCAGAAAGATCATCACCGATAATGCCACCAATTTAAACAACAAGATGATGAAGGAAATGTGTGAGGATTTCAAAATTCAACACCATAATTTGACGCCTTATCGGCCCAAGATGAATGGCACAATTGAGGCCGCCAATAAGAACATCAAGAAGATCGTTCAGAAGATGATCATATCATACAAGGATTGGCACGAGATGTTACCCTTCACATTGCATGGTTATCAGACTTTTGTACGCACATCTACTGAGACAACTCCATTCTCTTTGGTGTACTGGATGGAAGTTGTAACGACCAGCCTCGTTGCTATGATATCACCATTCTAAACTACGAGAATATCAATTTTTAAATGAAAACTTTGTCATGAAAAATGAAAGTAATTTTTTTCGATGTACATTCACCAAACAATGCATCGTTACTTAAGTGAATACATATATATATATATATATATATATATATATATATATATATATAGGTATAGTAACTCAGTACACATCATTCACATAATGGAGAGAGAGTAAATTTGTTAATACATATAATTAAATTTGTGATTTACATCCTCAATTCAACAAAAAGAGTTATGGAACCTACTATGGAGGAGTTGATTAGCAAAACACAACTCTCTCCCAAAATAATCCCAACGTCATCACGTCGACTCGATGGCTCCACAAAAGAATCTCACTTCTCGTACTCTACTACTATCACTCTGCTCCCACGAACAAAGGTTTGTGATCATCATAGGTGCCAACCACACGGTACAAAAATCAAATAACCACAATTAGTAAGAAAGCTTTAACAAATATCATAAGCTTACACAAACATTCACTAGTCCAACACACACTCAACAAATAGTCATCATCCGTCCATAGTTCCAATCAATCATGCTCAATATGATGCATGCACCTAACCTCAACTCTCAAATGCAATGTGGTACCATCCCCGAGGAAATAGTCTAAGCGTGTCCACACGACACTCTCACTTAGGAAAACTAGGTAGTCAGTGTCGAGGTCACCCTGTCGTGCACAGGCAACCCCCCTCCCCCATGGTGATCAGCCTGAGTCTCAAGGAAGTTCCAAACCGAGTGACATGCCCCTAAAAAGTACAAGTATTGCTCCTTATGAAGAACTAAAAGTACTTACTAACAAAGTTTATACTATTTCCATGTCATATGAAGAATGAAACATGGGCACCATCAATGCACTGACCGTGGATAATTAAAGATTCTAAGCCATCCCCCTCCAGAAATGCTTAAAACTCTTTAACCACTCTATTTCCCCCACCAGGGATATCCAACAAGGTCAGTGCACCCCCCATGTACATACACAACATAGATTACCATAGTGCATTTTCAACATCATCAACATTTCATCTCAATGTCAATATCAACATCAACATTATTTCATCTCAATGTCATTCTCAACATCAACATCATCTCATTTCAATGACATTATCAACAACAACATCATCTCATATTAACATAATCATCAATAACAACATCAACTTGTATTAACATAATCATCAATAACAACATCATCTCATATCAATATTATCATGAACATCAACATCACCTCATATCAATTAATGTCATCAATAGCCATATCATCAGTAAGTCACACTCCGCATATACATATAAAGTTCATGCCTGAGATTCACACTCCCTAGGTCTTCAGACAACACAAGTCTAGTAAAAACATTAAAATGTCATTTATCAATAATAGATGTACCACATCCCATTAGTCAAAAACATTGTTTTTTCTTGAAAACCAGCATGCAACAGGGACATGCATACCTCCCCATTGTTAGGTTCCCTAACCCCCAACTATGGTATTAAAAACTGTAAATGATAATAAACTCCCCTCACCTATCGTGAGCTCTACGTCAATTCCTCTTTGCATCACTCAGAGACCTCTCTCGTTCACGTTTGTTAGTCCAAATGCAAGGTTCTATATACCAAATTGAAGGAAATTTAGAATAGATTTCAGAAACAAGGTTAATGACAACATTCAGAGTCAAATACCCCTGTCAAAACATAAAGGGCTAAGGGGTGTTTCGGATTCAACTAAAAAGAGACGTCATTTTGAAATTCTACTCATGCCAATGTGATCGGGGTTTAGTGAAGGTCATGAAAATAACATCAATGTTATAAAAAGATAACTTTTACAATGTCTCATTCTCAAGGGTTTTTCAAAGGAAATGTAAAAACACCCTATTACAGTACCCAAAAACACAAGAGACACTAAGAGAAACTCAAACTGACTAGGAGAAAGGCTTAAAAGTCAAGATTACCTCAAAGAATCTACAAGAGGAAGGATTGAGGGAGTTTTCTCCACTAAATCCTTGAGGAGGATTTCGTTCCAATTACAACGTTCTTCTTGGTGTGGAGGTTCGGCGACAAGCAACGACGGCTCGTGGTGGTCACCAGTGGTCGTGGGTGGTGGAAAAGAAGGTGTTAGGGTTTGGGTAAGCGTTTGGAGAGGAAGAGAATGAAAAATCATGTTTTTCACGCTCAAGAACGTATTTATAATTTGCAGATCTCGCTTAGCAAGCTCATCTCACTAAGCGGGAGTCCACTTTTCGCGCTTAGCGTGACAATTCGTGCTTAGCGCAACTCCCTCTGCACTAGTTCTCACTCAGCACGCTAATTCTCGCTCAGCGAAATTCCCTCTCGGGTTGGAATTGTGCTTAGGGCGCCCCTTCTTGCTCAGCGTAATTCCCTCTTGGGTTGGAATTGCGCTTAGCCCTTCGGGCTTAGCGAGACATCAAAAGTTAGTATTTTCAAAATCCCAACGGTCAGACTGTGGAAAATAGTCTTAGGAACCTCAAGTCAAAATTTGAAGACGCTCCAACGGTTAACGAATCCAAGATCGCGATTTTATTGAAATAGGTTTAGGTAAAATTTGAAATCTCATAATTTCAACTTAGTTCAACACAACATCCACATCAAGAAATTCACACATGACTAATTCAAGTCATACCTCAACTCATTCAAGTCAATCATATAGTCAAATAACACGATAAATACAATTAAACATCGATTTATAATTAGTAATATTTCAGGGTGTTACAGAAGTTGTTCTCCCATTTGAGGTAGAGATTCCTTCTTTGAGAATTCTAGCGGAGTTGGGATTGGAAGAAGCAGAATGGGCCCAGGCACGTATTGACCAATTAAATCTTATTGAGGGAAAGAGATTGGCTGCCATGAGCCATGGGCAACTATACCAGAGCAGAGTGAAAAGCACTTTTGACAAAAGTGTGTGCCCGCGTAAGTTCGGCGAGGTGGACCTTGTTCTGAAGAAGGTATCGCGGGTTTAGAAGGATCACTGAGGAAAATGGGCCCTAAACTATGAAGGACCATTTGGGGTGAAGAAGGCTTTCTCAAAAGATATGGGCCCTAAACTTCCATCGTAGCGACGAGGGGGACCGTTGTTGCTCATGAATATGGATGATGAAGAGTTGCCTATGCTTGTGAATTCTGATGTCGTCAAGCGATATTATGCATGATACTTGGGGAAATTCAAAGACTCAATGTTTGGGCCTCCTCAAAGACTCATTAGGATCTCCACATCTTAGGCTATCTTTGTAAACAATAATTGCAACGTTAATAAATATAGATTAATGATTTGTATCTTTCCCTCTATTGTTATGTCCTTTGCACTTTTTTATTGTCGTTGGGCATGAATGAACACTCTTTCTTTTGCTCACTCACATCACCAGCACTCCGAAGCCAATGGTCAAATCTGCCCAATCAAAAGTCGCTCGTTCGGCACGTTCAGTAGGGATGTCGTAAGCGTTGAGTAAAATTGAACAAAAAAACAAAAAGAGGAAACACAAAACTTGGTTAATTGTTGTGTTAAATGAATGTTCGATAATAAACATGCATGCGACTGCATTTTATCATCTAAGTGTTTTGCAAAGGGAAAAATGAATGAAGAGTCATTTTTGGTTATGGTTGGTGCCACACCAACTTGGGTAAACCTAGGGTCAAATGGGAAAGGTGATACAAGAATTTCATAGCATTTTAAACATTTGCATGTAAACATTCTCTTTGTCAAGGCATTAGAGCAGGTGCCAACAGGTGCTAAGTCCACAATCGGATTTGCTCACGATCGAAGAAAAGAATTAGGAAGTGTGAGATGGCAAAGCCTTGACTACAACCACGTGTCCAACTAAAGACGTTAAAGAAGTGCTCCTAGAAGGTAACCTAGTATCTCTAAACTTTGCTCTTTAATTTTATGCCTTATGCTTTCTATTGCGTGTTGATATTGTTCGATTTTCTTTTTGGATTATTTCATGAATTCGCCTAGGATTTATAGGTAATTATAAAGCTTACTACAAGATTATAACCTTTTTGCAAAAAACCTTTTTTTCAAAAAAAAATGTTAACTCACCTGGGCAAGTGATTAGCTTGCCTGGGCGAGTGTGCGCTAAAGATGAAAAAAAATATATAAAAAGGGGGGAAGGGGTGAAATCAGATTTTCACCCCACATTCACCTTCATCCCTCATTCTTTGTCACGAGAACCTCCCCCTTTTCTCCCTAAATTCACCGAAGCTAGTTCCTTTTCATCAAAATTCTTCACTTTGCACTCACCACTCCATATTATTCAAGTAAGTGTCACATCTCCCTCTAATTTTAATTTTTTCCTTGTAATATTTGGTGCTTTGGTTGTTGCTTTCTTTGCAATGGTTGTGAGATGAGTTGAATATGAACCAATGATCAAATGCTCAGGTTGGTGGCAGTACTAGATGGCTCTAGGCCTATCCTGGGTTCTTTTACGAATTTGCATGTCATGTTGCTCTTTATCCCTCATTTTTGCATGCTTCAACATATGCACGCCAAGTGTTTGATGAAATGCCACAAGGGTTAGACTATGTTCTCTTTTAAGTTTTGAAATGTTGGACATGTTTAGTCACTTAGTTAGGTGTGATATCAACTCAAATTGATAGTTTACATAAGACTGTGGATTGAATTGAGAAAATCATTTGAGTTGTTGATGGGCAAGTAACTTGTTAAGTTTAAATCACCACCATTTTCTTGTTAAAATTGGAGCAAATAGGCGGATTAAATTTGTGCTTAATGTGTTTTGGACTCATGTTTTAAGGCTATTCTAGAGTGAACTTGTGCACAAATTAGCTTCTTCGTTGCTAAAAAATAAATGTACAAATATATATATATATATATATATATATATATATATATATACATACATACATACATATATGTGTGTGTAAAAAAATATAAATAATAATAAATAATAAATAATAATAATAAAAAAATTAAATTAAATTAAAAAAATCCAATGACTAGCTATTCTTTGAAAAATAAAATTTTGCTGAGATACTAGTATCTTTTGCCTTTGTTTTCTTTTTGTCGTAGATGGCTCCGAAGAAACTTTCTGCAAAAAAGAGCTAGGAAGGCTACTACAGGGGAAGGATCCAATGCAACCCCACAAGCGGAAATTGAGTTTGATGGGCACCGCTTCCGAAGCGAGGAGCATCATCGCCATTTTGAGGTGATTAAGGATTGGTCTTTTCTCAAAGAAAGATGGATCCAGCTAGCGGAGAGAGAGTATACGGAATTCCAAGCCGAAGTTGCCAGGAGGCATTGGACACAGCAGATAGAGCCTATGGCAAAGTATGATCCTGAAGTAGTCATGAAGTTTTAGGCAAACACCTGGCCCACTGAAGAAGGAGTCATGGACAAGCACTCCTGGGTGCAGGGCCAATGGATCCCATATGACACAGATGCTATCAACCAATTCTTGGGGCATCCATTGGTCTTAGAAAAGGGACAGCGATGCGAGTACGCTGAGAGGAGAAGTCAATTTTCAAGTTTTGATGAAGAGGTTATAGGTCAGCTACTTTGCTCCCCGGGACATGATTTTGCACGGAGCATAGCAGGGAGGCGGGTACGGATCATGCGCATTAGCATGACCAATCTGACTCAAATCTAGAAGACGCTCCTACTCAGTAACATCCTTCCTAGTGACCATAACTCTGATCTCCCGCTACCCAAGTGTCAGCTGATCTACAGGATCATGACCCAAATCAATGTTCATGTGGTGCAGCTTATCTCAGATGTCATCCACTAGTTCATATGTATTGCACCTCCGAGACACCCAGTGGACCCAGAGAAGTTCAACAGGGCACTGGGATTTTCGGCATTGATCAAAGGTCTCTACCAATTCGACGGGGTACTAGTCGTTCCGATAAAGCTTATCCGGCCTCCCATTAATAGGTCCTTCATTGAGAAATATTGCATGCCAAGGAAGGCACAACAGCCGGGGCACGACGAGCAGCAACAGTCGACCGTGGATGCACCACCACCGCCTCCACATCAGCCACCATCTCTAGAGTCCATCCCAGCTCACATGTAGAGGATAGAGCTCTAGATGCACGCGTACATGCAACATTTGGCTGATCAGCAGGCAGCAAACCATAAGGGTCAATGCAATTGAATGACAACTTCTATTAGTATACACTACACCAGCATCGCCAGGACCTGAACCCTTACCCGTGGCCTACTCCCGAGCAGGTCAGAGTCACTGTCACATGGCCTGGGGATAGGCCCAATTTTCAGGAGGAGGCAGGTCCTACAAATGCTCAAGGAGCTGCCCAAGGGGACGAAGGTGGAGCTGAGGATGATGGAGGCATGACAGATTTGCTTGATTTCTTCATTGGAGGAGACTGAGCTCCCCGACCGTGATCTTCTAAATCTGTGAACTTGTCTTTATCTTATTTATTGTTTTTAGTATTTTGTTATGTTATTTGTTGTGATGATTGTTTGAAAAAAAGAAAAAAAAAAACTTACGCGTGGTTTTTTTTTATTTTCGTGCGCACTTTGATTTTTGATGGTGTAGTCTTGGGTTATAACTTTGTCCAGGATTCAAACCTTTTTCCTAAAACTAACGTGCTTTTGAAAGGAACGACCGCCAGTACTCTTCAAAAATTTTGTAGATCAAAAAATGTGTATCTTGAGGATGAAAATAATGAAGGACTTTTCCGAATACCAAAATGGACTTAGATGTTTTTTTGCATGGACTTGATAAAAGAACAATTGTTGAAACACTGATTTGATCTAAATGTGGAAATAGGCCCTAAGCTTTAGTGACTGTGTGACCACAAATTTTATATTGAGTGTTTGCATGGATATGTTCTACGATTGGTTTTGCATGAATTTCTAATTGTCATAACATATGATTCATGGGAGTGATATGGGAATTCTTTCTTTCTAAGCCATTGGCCAAACAGCTGTCCCAATATACATTACTTTTTCCATTTTGCAAGCCCTTTGAGCCAGACACTTGATTTATATCAGAACACTAACCTAGGATGAAAGTTTCCTACCTTACCTTAGGATAGGAGAGCAGGGGTGTTTTCAAAGGAGATTTCCATCATTTTTGTAAGAAATAAAGGAAGAAAAGAAATAAAAAAATCATAAAAAAAAGGGGAAAGAAAAAAATCACAAAATGGAAAGGAGCAAAAAAGGTAAATAGAAAAGAAAAACAAGTTCTTTGGAATAAACAAGTATGTGAACCATGTACTGAGTTGTTGTAAAGAGTAAAAAGGAAGGAAAATAATAGTAACTTGCTCAAGGCATGAAAAGATAGGAAGTGATCGCTCATTTAAGTTACTAGCCATATCTTTATGCATGCTTTCCTATTCAAAAAAAAAAAAACCAAAGCAACCAAAGCCAAAATTTCCCACAAGTCCAACCTTAAAAAGACCTATTGATCCATGATGATTATGCGCATTATCTTTGATTTGATGGGAAATGACTTGCAAAATCAATTTATGACATATCTATGATTTGGAATTGAGATGAAACACTTGCTTGTGTGGCATTTTATACACCTCTGAGCAGTTTTCCTCTATTTGATTGAATCTAGTGTTTCTTCTAATGCTTCTTTAGAAATGAAATGCAAAATGTCTTAATCTCATTCTTGGTTATGAGAAATTCTATCTTTGTGCTTTCATTCCTCATTCGTCACATTATTTTTGAAAAAAAAAATGTGTGTTGTTCTGATCGATTTGGGGGCTTGATTTCTTTACCAAGCGTGTTCACATTTTAGTGAAAATTTTCAGAGACTTTAATGTCTTCTGCCTTTTACATTTCAAGACTTCAATGTCTTCTGCCTTTTACATTTT
Organism: Glycine soja; assembly: GCF_004193775.1. NCBI lineage: Eukaryota > Viridiplantae > Streptophyta > Magnoliopsida > Fabales > Fabaceae > Glycine > Glycine soja. The sequence continues at coordinate 22,003,898 of NC_041020.1, read as the reverse complement.
CAAAGACTTCAATGTCTTCAGTCTTTTACGTTTTTAAAGACTTCAATGTCTTCTGTCTTTTACATTTCAAGACTTCAATGTCTTCTGTCTTTTACATTTTCAAAGATTTCAATGTCTTCAATCTTTTACATTTTCAAAGACTTCAATGTCTTCTCTCTTTTACATTTCAAAACTTCAATGTCTTCTGTCTTTTACATTTCAAAGACTTCAATTTCTTCTATCTTTTACATTTCAATGACTTCAATGTCTTCTATCTTTTACATTTCCCAAGACTTTAATGTCTTCAATCTTTTACATTTACAAGACTTCAATGTCTTCAGACTTTTACATTTACAAGACTTCAATGTCTCATGTCTTTTACATTTTCAAAGACTTCAATGTCTTCAGTCTTTTACATTTCCCAAGACTTCAATGTCTTCAGTCTTTTACATTTACAAGACTTCAATGTCTTCAGTCTTTTACATTTACAAGACTTCAATGTCTTCAATCTTTTACATTTTCAAAGACTTCAATGTCTTCAGTCTTTTACATTTCAAAGACTTCAATGTCTTCAGTCTTTTACATTTTAAAGATTTCAATATCTTCAGTCTTTTACATTTTCAAAGACTCCAATGTCTTCAGTGTTTTACATTTCCAAAGACTTCAATGACTCCATTTTTGTTTTACCAGACTACGACGTCTTTTGCTTCATACTTTCGATACTTCCATGTCAATGTTTGTTTGTTTTTATTTCGGTTTCACTTCCTTGGTTTTCTCTGGCGTTCGTTCGAATAGCAAGATCGCTCAAATGAAATTAGTGTCCTTATCTTTTCATTTTCAATAAAACATAAGTAAGGAAAGGCAATTGTCAGACCCTAATTTCGTCCGGGGACTATCGTTCGTTGATATTTTGATTCTTGCTAGCCGAATTACGGTGTTTGACGCCAGTTACAGTGCAAAGCAAGGAATCACTCAATATTTTGATCAAAAAAACAAAAAGATACCAAGGAAGGGGGGAAAAAGGTCTTTTTTGGATTTTTCTAGACCTTAGCTCGCCCAGGCTAGGATCTGGCTCGCCTAGGACATGAAATAGCTTCATGCCTAAGCAACCAGCTCGCCTGGACAAGCTCATTCCTTCAGAGCTAAGCATCAGCTCGCCTGGGCGAGCTTCAACTGCCCCAAAATGGTTTTTCCCTATAAATAGCCATGCTAGGGGGGTTTTGAGGGGTTCCAAGGTTCAATAGTTGAGAGAATTGAGAGAAGAGAGAAAGAAGAAAAAACGAAGTTGAGGTGCTACCGAATCGCGACCATGATCATTCCCTACATTATTTTCTTGTTTTGTGTTCCTCATGCAACAGTCAGTTAGTTTTGTTTTTAAGGATTGAATGTGATCTATGTACCCTTAAGGGTCCCCTCTGTTATTATGTGCATATTCATTTTCTTCATCTATCATCGGTAATCTCATTTTTTTTGTAAAGTTTAATCCTAACCAATCACTAGTGTCATAAAGTTGTCTTTAAAGAGATTGAAAGTTAATAAACAAAACCAAAATAAAACCAACTCATAACTAAACTTCTCTCCATCAAATACCATTTGAGATCGTTTCAAGTTCCAATGCCTTAACGACCTTCTTGCTTGTAATAAAAATGAATCTTTCAAAAACATAAAATCAATTTAACACACAAACATTCAGACTTGAAGAACTACGTAGGTCTGAATTTCTCATATCACCTGAGGATACGTAGGAGTAAGGGTAGCCTCCTTGTCGACCCCAAAAAATAAAGAAATATAAAAAGGCAAAATAAATAATTTTGAAGTCACGTAGTGCACACTCGATTAAAGGTTATCGTCCCTTGTGACAGACGCGTGGGGTGCTAATACCTTCCCTATGCGTAAACAACTCTCGAACCCTTCTTTTCAAAATTCGCAAACCTCTTTTTTGTTTTTCTAACGTTTTCCCTTAAATAAACGTTGGTGGCGACTCCACTCGTTTTCTCCCTAGGAGACGAATGCTTTGGCTTATCTATTTTGCTTTCCTCGTCCCGTCGTGAGGTAGGTTGCGATAAAATGCAAGTGTTGTACCTTTCAAAATTGTTTCCATTATGTAGACTATATTTTTTTTAACATGCTACTTGAGTTTTGTATTCTATACAACTTATATAGTCTTTTCAGCTGTCAATAATGAAAATTGCATTAGTAGAATGAGGTGCTTCATGACCCTTAAGACGATTTTAGCTGTTTCACAAGTTATATGTTTCATTAATGAATTGTTTTAGCTGTTTTTTGAGATTTGATGTTACATTTCATGGAAACATGCATTATTTGTAAAAGATTTATCCTTAAACGTATTTCAATTTTCATGATGGATCTGAATTATTGTAAAATACCTGATAAAGAAAGAAAAAACATTCTACGACGATTATGTCGTAAAACCATCTTAGAATGCATCACATTCTAAGACGGGTTTGAAGATAAAACCGTCTTAGAAGGTAAAACATTTTAAGACAGTTATGACCCCCAAAACCGTCGTAGAATGCTAGACATTCTAAGACGGGTTTGAATCAAAACCCGTCTTAGAATGTCCAACATTCTAGGACGGTTTTACGAGCATAACCTTCTTAGAATGTTCCACTTTCTAAGACGGTTGCATAACTGTCGTCGTAGAATCTTCAACATTCTACGATGCGCGCTTCAAAGACGGTGAAAACTGACTTAGAAAGTCGAATTTAACTGACATGAAAAGGCGCTTTTCTAGTAGTGACGTATGTAATTCTAATAAATATGGTCTTTTTTACTTTATAAAAACTAAAAGTAAATGTTTTTTTGTTGGTGAGCCAAAAATTTAAGCTTTAGTTGTTTTACCCTCGAGTTTGAGCCGACTCCGCTCCTACTTGGTCCTAGCCTTTAACAAGTAATTGTGTTAAAATTTACTTTAGATGAAATTTGGTAAATTTTTCTACTCATGGGACAAGATTAGTTAGATGCCTTATTATCATTATTAATAATTGTTATTCTATTTTATGAGATAGAAATAAATTAAATAAATAATATTTTGAAATTAAATTATTTAAATCAAGACATATAATCTTTATATTTATCATATAATAAAGATATGCACCCGTCAAAAATCATAATCTGAAATTCAAATTGACTAATTAAATTAAAATAACAATATTTTAAAAGAATAAAATCATAACAAATTCAATACAAGAGAAGTTTCGTAATTTTCTAAAAACAGAAAAAAAAACCTTATAAATCCTCTTGTTATTTTAACCCGAATATACACTAAAAATAATGAATTACTATATTTTTAATCCTTTAAATTTAGATAATTATTTTTATTCCTTTAAAAAAAATCCTATTTTTATTAGTCTCTCAAATTTTCCAAAGACTACTTTTAGTCTCTCATATTCTTTGCATTAATATTGTCATAATTTGTGGCGATTTTTCACTATCAAAAATATTTTTTTTAATTTAATTTCTTTATAAAAGATTTGTGACAATTAAAAATCACCAAAATATGTAAAAAAAAAAAATGTTCACGTAACCATACTAGTCAAATAGTTTTACTATTTAAAATCACTAGAAATAATTTTCTTAAAAAAAATAAAATTTGACGGTTAAAAAATGACACAAATGGTGAAACGTGAATAAAAAAGAATTAAAAGTAACTTTAAAAAAAGTTAAGGACTAAAAAGTAATTATTTAAATTTAAAGGATTAAAAATATATTTAATACTGAAATAATTAATATGTAGTAATTACTCGATCAGTAAACCAAATGATCTATCATCGATGACTATTATATGAAATGAATATTAATGCATTATAAATATTTACAACAATAATCAAAACTTATCTTTTTAGGTGATATATGGATCTGACGAAGTTAGAAGGGGAGAACCTCTTAGAATATATTCTTGTGGGTTATAATTAATTTTAATATTTTATTTTGCTAAAAAAATGAACTAATATTGTGATCCATTTGATGATACTAAGTCCACTAATAATGAGATTAGTTTTTTACAGGCTTTGGACACCTAATTCTGATCAGTATGGGAAAATAGTGTGAGCCTAACCACTAAGTCCATAATGGGAGGTGCTTGGATTAATAAATAGTAAGGTTAGGTTTCCTTTATTGTCACATTATCAGTTGTTGTCTAAGGTTTACCTCATTGAAATTAAAACCCTAGCTAGAATTGAAAAGAAAGTGATCACGTAAAAGAAGACTTAACTTTTAGATTTTTACATGTTAGCTATGCACAGATCATTGTCATTTCCTTAACCATGTCTTCAATAAGTGTTATGTCAGTATTCTAAACTTATATAAATTCATTTTTGATCTTATAAAATTCACTACAGGTGACCAATTATTTACAAAAATAATTAAAGGTAATCAACCTAAGTTCTACTTTAAAAATTAATCATTAATCAAATCGATAAATATATGTAGCTAAGTTTATTACACTTAAAGTCAGAAAACAATTACGCCCATCGTCACACACCAAAAAGTTTAGCAAACAAATTGGCTTTTAACATCATTAACTTTCCCTCATAATTTCGGGAGGCCACTAAAATGATTCTTTACCTTTTTCTTTTCCTTTCCGGAAGATCAGCATGCTCATATATAATCACCAATACTTCGTTTCCAAATAGGTCCGTTGGGTCATTTTCTAATTCACTTTTAATCCAAAGTCTTTGTCTCCTCTATGGCTTGTACTTCCAAATAGTTCCAATGCATGATTGTATCCATTAGATGTCAACAAGAATTATGTGGAACTGATTTTTCCTCAATTCACGATGCTGAGCTATAATCCACTTTCAGTTGCACCCTTACGTCTACATCATCATGTCAAACGTGGATAACACCAAGGTTCCATACTCAGTATCGAAAAAAATGCCCGTGGCCCATGAGCATATCAAAGCTTAAAGCATTAACTGTATATATACCATGCATATGGCTCAAAGTTATTTGGTTTTATGATGGATATGGATTATATCTATCTCATGTGGCAATGCAATTCCAAACTGATTGTCTTCTACATTTCCTTCTAAGCTGGTGACAGAAAAACTGAATTTTAATTATAGATAAACTTAAATATATATATATATATACGTACCTTGATCTCATAATATGATATTATGACCTATCGCTCAAAATATTTATATAAATGCTAACGTTTAATTATTTGATTTATTTCAATTGATAAAAATTTTGTATAATGAAAATTGAATTACCAACGAGAGTTAGTCAAGTGTTAATTAGAAGAGATTAATTTTTCAAGATGAATTAAGATGTGAATTTCTATTGAAAGAAGTACTTATATTTAGTATTCGATCGTACGTGCGTGCCTCGATCGATCAGATTAAATACTTCCAAACGAGAATACCTACAAGAAACTAAAAATATATATATTAATATAGGCAATATTGTGATTCTACCTTATCTTCTAGTATTCACAAAGTCTCACATCATTTAATTGTTGATGTCAATAATTATTTATAAATATCATTTTCTCTCAATCCACAAGTATATCTTTTATAAGGACAAAAAAATCTTAATGATCAATTGAACACCTAAATAGATAATACCTCACATACACGAACCCTAGTCTAAGGGACCTTGTTCCAATATCCATAAAGTCTCATATTACTTAAAAATACAGGTCAAGAGTCTTTAATAAAAACTCTTTTCTCTCAACCCATCAATACTTGCAAATTTAAGGTCAAAACACATTAATGTGTACTCTAATACAAATCACATATTGTTAATGTTTATGCTAAAATTTTATTTCTATTAAATAAATTATATCACTAAGAATTAATATGTTATGTTAGTGGGAGGATTCAAACTCATAATCTTCTAATCACTCCAACCTTAATTATGTTCCTCTCCCAACTAGTAAATCTCTAATCTTCATAATATTTGATGAGTTTTTGGAGGATGCTTGGTAGCAAACTAAAAGTAGGCTGTTGCTCTTTAACTTTACTTATTTTATGTATAAGTTCATTTATATAACTCATATAATTTTAAAAAAAATTACAAATTAATTTGTACAAAACTTAATTTGACCTAATACAGAAATTTTTTTTCTTAAAAATATTTCTAGATAAATTTATCCAAAGGTACTCTTAAAACGCTAGTTGGTGAGCTTAACCTCTATACGTTATGACTTGTAAAGCTATCACTATGAGATCACTAAAGTACTGTAGACTGTAGTATTTCATCATTGATGAACTATATATAACTTTAATTGATAAAAAGATAACAATTTATTTTGCTTACTACTATTATACTCAGCAGTTATGCTATGAAAAAAAAAAAAAAAAAGATTAGCATAGAATGCGGAGGTATGGAATAAAGAGGAGAAAGAGAGCAACAAGGTTGGCCCATACCGTGAGTAAACTCTAAAGCAAAATTTTAAAAAAATATTTTATTTTATAATATGATAACTATATAGTAAGTTTTTTTTTTGTTAATATAAATGAACTTTTTTTCAATATATGAGACAGTTTATTTTATAAAAATTAATAGTAAATATTTTTTTTTTGTTTTACCATTGTGACGGCTCTGAAATAGAGTAGAAGAAAAACATTTCCTATCAAATGTACGAATTAGTTTTACTGTTTTTCTACTAAATACTATTTCTTACGAAATTGTACCATTCATCTTCAATCATGAGCCGGTTTCATTTGCTCCAAACATATTTTATAGATCAATTGATACACGTTATTTTAATTTAGATTTAAATATATTTTTCGTTTTTGTAATTTAATGTGTTTTTTGTCTTTATAATTTTTTTTAATTGTTATAAAATATATTTATTTTATTTTTCGTCTTTAAAGAATTTTAAATATTTTTTTAATGTTCAAACTATTTTTTTACTGTTAAAAGCGTTATTCAAAATACTTTAACAACGAAAAATAAAATAAACACATTTTTTCATGACTAAAACAAAAATAATAAAAAAATAAATTACAAGAAAAAAAAAATATTTAAACCTTTAGTTTATTTTAATTTAATTATTCGATGAAAAACTTTGGTAGCTAGCAATTTCGTTTGTAACTTTTAGAGGATTTTTAAAGGAAAATAAATGTTCAACATATACTGTCTTGTGGTGTGCATGGCTGGAAAAAGTGTGTGTGTGTACACAACAAGAATAAGATAAAATTTTATATATATATATATATATATATATATATATATATATATATATAGTTAACACTCTCGAAGCAAACACTAAGCAAGATAAATTGACTATGGCACCATGGTGTGTTAGAGAGCTATTTCTACTCCTACTGAAAATATCCTAAAAGCTACCATGCATTTAAGCTATATAGAGAATAAGATAAAACTTGATATTTAATTTATCATAATATATAGGTAAAGATGAGTACATTAAGAGGTATCAATGAATGAATAATAATTATCCAAGTGTCAAATTTATATTATTTTAACATAAATATATAAAATAAAAATTATAATTCATAAATATCTAACTCCTCGAAGAACATACATAGCTAAAATAATACCAAAAACGTAAATATCTAACTCCATCTTTTGGATCTCTTTCGGTCCATCGTGAGTCAAGTTTAGCAAACTTGATTTACGGTAACTAATGAAGTCTTACAAATTTTTTATCATCCCTAATTAATATATATTTGTTCAATCTAGAACATATATGTAAGGTTCAATGATTGGTGTTAGTTGCCATCAACGTCTAATTAAAAGAAACATATTATTGGATAGTATCATGTGCCTGTTAATACTAACAGACATCACTCGGGTGAAACTTCTTTGATGAATAAGATGTAACTACACAGACAAACACATAGGAATTCTGAATATATATATATACGTTTTTTTTTTTTTTTTGTATTATTTTAGCTATGTATGTTCTTCGAGGAGTTAAGATATCCAAATTATAGGTTGTCACAATCAAATGGTTAAGGATTTATATAGTGGTAGGTACATATCCTTGATCACTGATTATTATTCACACAAAAAACACATTAAGCTAGGTATATTTGTATTGGTTTTATACATAGTGCCCTCAACAAACATAGATATTACGTAAAGTTGAAATTCATTAAGTAGATATTGTTCATATCATAAATAGATTAGGATGTTAGATGGAACTCTAATCCCTCTCCCTCCCTCGTATACAGATAAATAGAGAGGAGGAGAAAGAGATTAAATTATCTTAAGATTAGGAAGTTATAATATTAATTTGATGATTAAAAAAGAGAATTTAAGAGTTAATTTGGTGTTTGAATCATTCCACTAATATTCTAAACAAAACAATTAATAACTAATGTTGATTCATAAAAAAAGTTATTGTAAGAGTAATTCTAAAATAGTTACATTTTTTCTTTTAATTTAATAGGCAGGTATGAGTTACTTGTTAGATAATTAGTTAATTTTTGTAGTAACTTGAATCTCTCTTCATATTTAAATATTAAAAATATATTTCAAAATAAAAGTTTGTCAAGAAATTAATTTTGAACAATACAAGTAAAATCATTAAATCTTCAACATTCTTTTATATTAAAAAAATAAAAATATTATCCTACTTTTAAGATGATAAATTATTTAAAACAAACACACAGTTTACACACACACATATATATATATATATATATATATATATATATATATATATATATATATATATACACAGTTGTGTAAGTAGGGATATTCCGAAGATAGAAGAACTGATATATGGAAATGATTCTTGCACATAATGTAAATAATGTTTGGGGGTTTATACATGTAATCGTTGACAAAATATATTCTACATCGACAGCCTAAAGTAAAGAGGCATAAAATAAATTATTGGTAATTGTATATTTTGTCAACCATTAAACAAATAAGTCATTTTTGCTTGTGGCGCCAAACCGTTGAAATTAATATAATGTTACTTACTTCTATAGTTGTATTCCATTTGTTTGCGGTTCAAGTGTTCAACCCTAAGTAGCTCAAAATTACAAATAATTCTCTTTTTAGTGAAGTGCAAGTTTGGAAAAGATGATATATGAAAGATTCAAGAAAGCACGCTTTCCAGCAAACCTTATTGCTTGAAAGAGTGGAAAGGTGGAGAAAAAGAAGGCAAATTAGAGACATGAGGTTGACATGAAGGTTGGTTTATTTGTTTTAGAAAGCAAAAACAAAAACAAAAAAAAAAAAACCAAGAGTTTTAAAACAAAATAAATAAAATATGATTATTTTAATTTTATTTTATCATTTAACATAGTTTTCTTTCTTAATTTTATAATCTAAGTAATTTCAAAATTAATATTCTTATTTTCTATTCATTTTCTCTTTAGTAATACTTCTTTCTTTTTTATTTCTTTCCGAGTCCAAGCAAAAAAGCACAAATCTCTCGCTGCAATCATATCAATATTTGACATCACTTCTCTCATATTTATGAGAGCATTAATATTTAATACATAGCGAATCTATAGATACAAATACATAGGGCATATTCGAAAGCTTCTATATAATTCAATTCAGTTTTAAAAATAAAAAAATGTAATATTAAATCATTTGTTCAATACCCGTTGAAAATAAATTTAAAAGTAAAACAAATACTGAAAATGTTTGGACACTCAATTTATTTAGTACCAATTCTCATCTTATCTTGATTTAATTCTATTTATTTTTATTTAAGTGAAAACATTTCTTAATACAATTTTATATAGTTATCGTGTGTATATATATAAAATAAATTCGTCACATATATAGTTTGACACTTAAATAAATTTATTTTCGAACATTATAAATGATTCATAATTTCCCTAATGATTCATAATTTTTCATCCTTCTATCAAACAAAAAATCATCCTAAATTTAAAGTGTCACACGTTTTATGCTTCATGCAATCACACCAATTATTTTCATATCAAATATATATTTGATATGAAAATAATTTTCATGTAATTACATGAAACAATATAAAATTATAAAATTGATATTTTTTATTTTTGCAAAAATCTTTATTTTTTTTAAACAACCAATCAGATATAAATACGTCACTTTTCGTGCTAGATTTGTAATATATAACAATCTTCTTATCATTAATAATATTTATCTATATCTCCTAGGAGTATAGGCAAGAGTCATACACCCTAATGGTGTGAGAAATTAAAACCTTGTTTGTCCCCTTTTTTTAAAAAAAAGTAAAATATTTTCTTAAATTTGTTGTTTGTGTCTTGAATACTTGAAAAGAAAAGTGGTTATGTAGAATTATTTTACGCTCTCATCCAATCATAAATCATCATATATAATAAATTTATTAACTTTTGCAAAATTATCTTAAAAATTATTTTAATTATGATTTGTGATTGAATAAGAATCTAAAACTGTTTTGTATTATTAGTGGATAATCATTAAACTTATATTTAAAAGTGTCTATACCTTGCAAACATTTATGCTTGGGTTAGTTGAGTTTTTAATCCCTTAACTTTTTCATATTCTAATTTTTAGTTACTCAAAATTTATTTGACAATTTTTAGTCTTCCATTAATTAATTTTGTATTAGTATTTTTAGTCTCTCAAAATTTTCTTATCTATTTTTAGTTTTTCATTTATTTTTATTGCTCAAAAGTAATTCAAAATACATAAAAATGAGAGATTAAAAATGGACAAAACAAGGATTACTTTTGAACAATAAAAATAAATAAGGAACTAAAAATGAAAAAAAAAATGAAGTACTAAAAATGTTGATGGAAAATTAACAAAAGACTAAAATTTGTTAAAAAAAATAAAGAACTAAAAATTAAGATTTAAAAAAGTTGAGGGACTAAAAATTTAACTAACCCTTTATGTTTTTTAAAAGTTTGTGTTGAATATATACTTAAATAAATCACTTTAAGAAGATAGAATAGGATGAAAAAAAAAAGCTTAGTTGTTTATGATTATTTTAAATACTTATTTTAAAACTTTAATAAACCTTGGATTAAAAATTAATTGTTTAGTAGTGTGGAACTGTTTTATAAAGAATATTTTAAACCAAAAAGTTAGAAAAAACAAACAAATCCTAATATATATTTTTATCATTGAACGTGTTAATCGACTGATACAAAATTATTCTGCGTTAATCAATAATTTAAAAAATCCTAATTAATATTTAATGATCCCTATCTATGCAAAATTGTATATATTTGTCCATTAGTAAGATATCAAAAAGAATAAAAATCTGAATGGAATTATTCAAGGCGTATCAACATTTTAAGGATAATAAATCGATTTTATTTTTCAATTGGAATTGAGTGGTATTGATTGAGTTTTGTTTAAATTAAAAAAATGTAACTTTAAAATAATTTTTTATATAGGTATTTTTTCAAGAAGCAACTAGGATTTTCTTATTAAAATACGCATAAAATTTGTTTATTTGTAAACAGAAACAATTTAGACAAACATATATACTAAAAAATACAAAACTACTTATTTTATTAAAATAAATACTTATTTCAATAAATAAATTTAAACAAACTAATAGTTGCAAGTATCTTTGAGACATAATCAGATTATATTAAATGTGAATATTTTTTCAATGTGAATTCAAATTTTGATTCACTATATCAGGAAGAAATAATTTATTTTGTTAAACTCAACTCGGTTGATCGTGATAAATCATTTGTATCTAACTATCCATATAGTCTTTTGGAATTTTAGTATTTAGCTTCAGATTTATCAGATTGCATCTAATGACCTAATGATCATTTGCAGCACACTGTTGCCTCTCTTGCATCATTGGAAAGGCTATACATGCATGTCCATGAAATGAATTCATTACACCATATAAAAAGAGAACATCAATGACACCATTATTGAACTCTCAAAACAAAAACTAAGCAAACAAACAAAAGGGAGAATGAAGATGCATTATTTTTGGACCCTTCTATCTACATGTCTGCAAGAAACAAAACCAATGAACATGCATGATATATTCATATATAGCAAACACACCAAATATCCAAATTCCTTTGTTGCAAAAGCAAGAGACATGCGAGCTGTGGCCGTGTGAGACCTTAATCTGCAACCGCAGGCAGTGGCTTTTTCGCAGTAGTATTGGCCTTGAGGCCTATGAATATGATATATTTCGGATATATATGATAATGGTATCAAACAAAGTTATTTGATATAAATGACAGTAATGTCTTTTAATCAAATATTTAGGGTTTGAACTCTAGTTAGGAGGAAAATATTTATCTTGTATATATTTATAATCCCGAAAAAATAAAAGTACTTAATATTACATAAAAATTAAAATAGTTAGTGCCTATTTCATAAAATGTTCATGTAAATAGACTTAAATTTAATTTTAATCCTCCAAATTTATTTAATTAGTATTATATTGACCCTCATAAACTTTAGTTTTGTGATCACGTACATACTGTTGACATGGTATGCATTAAGACATGTTAAATTTGCTATGATTCCAAGGTAGCATGAGATGTACATGATATGTTTAGATGTATATCAAATCATTAATATATAGTAATAAGGACACTTTATTTTTATTTTCTGTTAAAATAATCAACAAACAATATTATGAGTATGTATTTGCATATTTATAAAAGTTAAATGTATAAGAATTAAAAATATATTTTACTTTTTTATTAAATTTATAAACATATTTTACTTTTTTATTAAATTTATAGGAATTAAAAGTATATTTTCGGATATTAACTAAAATCAAATCTATAGGAATTAAAAACATATTTTACTCTTTTATTATGAGTATGTATTTGTATTTTTATAAAAAGTAAAACTTATTTTGATTTATAATTAGACCAATGTTCAAATATTGACAAGAATGCCAATTGTTCAAGCAACAAACTAATAAATAAAGTTATTTCTATGGGAACTTGTGTAATACTTTGACAATAATGACAAATTAGGCAGATGAGGAAGGTTTGAGTATAAGTAATCAAAATTAAAGACAAGTGTGGAAAAGTAAAGAGTTTAAGCTATGTAAGAAAAATGATTTTTGAAATTTTATCGAACACTTGATAGATGAAAAAGAAAATTAGGGTTGTCTCAATGAGATGAATTCGTTGAGGCTTAAACTATCATCCTATGTATTACTAAGAATCCTTATTCAAATAAGATAACATCAAATCAATCCATAATTTTATTCTAATTTTAATCCATTAAATGGGAGAACTTAAATTATTTGATTTCACTATCAATCATTTGATTAGTATAACCGATGATTTGAATCAAGAATAAAGGTTTTACCTAAAACTAATAATTTTTATTCTATCCCCAAACATAAATATCATTGGTTGTTTTCTTTAATTCACGGTTCAATTAGAATTTCCCAAAATGCATTGAACATCAAGAATCATCCGGTTAGATATGATCAAACCAAAAAGCCCAAAGCAATAAGTATAAAAGAATTGAACAATTATAACAATCCTTTATTGAATAAAAAAAAATAGTAGTTGCATATATAGGAGCAGTCTATAATAACATTAAACCACAACGAGGAATGAAATGAGCTATATGCATAGCCATGGGAACCACATAAGATGCAATCAGAGAAGAGTCCTTAAGTTAGATGTCACCATACTCTTGTTCCTTGGACCCTGAGATGCTTTTTTTGTCTTGGGATTTGTGTCCTCTTCTTGAGTCATGGACCTTTTATATCAACAACAACATATGGGTCTGTCTGATAAGCTCGCTTAAGAGCTCTACAAACATACCAGACTCTCCAGGGTTTGCTCGCTGAAGCGAGCACAATATATAAGGCTCCAGGCTTCAAAATTTTAGCTCACTTAAGCGAGCTTAGTGGCTTCGGAGATTTTCAAAATTCTCAGGCTCCAATGATAGCGCATCAAATCATCTCTCCAAAGTACTTCCTTCAAAATAAAACAAAACCAAGCAAAGATCAAATACAACAAGTATAAAGACTAAACTTCTAGTCTAAAAAATAATTTATTAAACAAATCAGCACAAACAAAATTTAAAAGTATAGCAGATATACAATAATTACGCAAAAATACTACTAAAAAGCGTATGGGTGGCAATTATCAACCAACTTGTTAATTAGTACATTTCTTTACATGAAAGCTTGCCACTAAAAAAAATCATGCACTGATGACCAGACTACTTGAAAATTTCATTATAGAAAAAAAAATTGTATCTTGGGAGAAAACTGAAAAAGTTTATTCAATTTAAACCATGAGAGAACAAAGAGTGATTTAGACAACACTTAATGGAAAAAAACCAAAACAAACATTGTAAGGAATAAAAATAATAAATTATAATAACGAAAAACAAAACAACTTACTAAATTGAAAGATTTAAAAAATATTTAAAATTTTATGTTATTCTTATTTTTCTCTCACAAGTCACAATACCCTTTTAATTAAAAGCCCATTAATATTGTTTCATATAATATAATTAGATGTATAGCTGTCTAAAAAACTTGTCTTTGAATTTAATAGGTACTTATGTAATAATTATCTTAAAAATCATATTTATTATAATTTTTTATTTGGTTGAAACTATAAAAGTTTTTATATGAACAATATGTATAAATTAATCTCTTCTAAAAAATATGTACATATATAGTCCATGTACCTATAATATAAAAATTTTTTTCATTGTTATCTAATAATAAATTGACTTTTACAGTAAAAAATTATACTTATCATGATTTTTTATTTATAGAGCGTGTAAAACATTTTTTTGCATAAAAAACAAACTCATTCCGAGGTCGTCCGTTCAATTTGTACTCCAAGTTTATTTACGATGTATTTGGATAAATTTCGAATATCTTTCTTTTTCTTTTTTACCTTAAAACCAGAATCATTTTTATTTTATTTTTTATTTTATCTGCAAAACCAGAATCAAATTTAAAAAACCACAAACACTTTTGGGTCTCCACAGAGTTTTTTTTAAAAAAAAAAATCTTATTTCCAACTCCCAAGCCCATAACAATTACAATAGTAAATTAATTATGGCACATTCAGATAAATAACTATCAAACACTTTTAACAAGCTTTCATTCAGTGATAATTTATCCACAAATTTGACTCCAAAATTTATTAAAACAGAATAAAAAGAATTTACTTTAGCAAGCTCAAAAAGAAGAAAAATTAACATTCACACTTATTATAATAGAATTGAAACATAAAAGGTTTTCATAAGAAGAAGAAGCTCTTCAGCCTAGTAAGTTCTGTATAAGTTGACTTGATGTTTAACCTCAAAGTGGTGGCAGCACCTCCGTATCCCTCAGCCGCCGCCGCCACAGGCTGCCGCCGGCGTCAGTGGCGAAGAAGAACTCGTGGTCGGTGGATTCATGGCACTGGGTAATGGAGGGTGTAATAATGGGGTATGGAAGTGTAGTAGTAGTTTGAGTGGAGAAACTTTCAATCTCAAAAAGATCAGAACTTGCATCACTAGCTGCATCATCATCCATGGCACGTGACTTGGGGGGGCTTGGAGGTTGGAACACGTGCAAGGACTCACGTGGGATTGTGTCCTCTTCATTAACCACGTTGAGAAGAACTTGATGATGATGATGATGATGGGATTTTGTGGGGTTGGTGGAGTTGTTTGTTGCCAAGAACAAAGGGAAATTGAAGCCTTCTCTTGAGGGTTTTCTAAGTTGATTCATGGAAGGTTGGAATTGGAACAACCTTTGAGCCTTCACTTCCTTGTTGGATGATGATGATGGTGGTGGTGGTGCCTTGTAATTCAAGGAATCTTTGTGGATTTGGTTGTGTGAAAGGGTTTTAGGTTGTGGGGGTGGAGTTTTGGCTTTTGGGGAGTTTTTGGTTTTGTTTTTGTTTGTATTTGTGTTTGTGTTTCCTTTGACTTGCACTGACTTTTTATCATTGCAAGGGCATTTTCTTCTTAAAAGCCAAATGGGTTTTGACAAGGAAGTTTTGAGTTTCTCTGTGAGATTGGAGGAGGTTTGAGGAGCTTTAACTGATATTTTACTTCTTTCAGGGTGTTGAAATAACAAACCAGCTTTGTTGCTTAAAGTGGATTTGGAAGAAGAAGAAGAAGGTGGTGGTGGTGTTGGAGTTGCAACATGAAATGAATGAGCTTTGTAGTTGTTGTTGTTGTTGATCATGTTGTGGTTACCATTCTTACCACCAACTGATGATGAAGCAGAATAGGAGAATGACCTTGTGGACTTTGTGATGTCACCTTGCTCTTGAACTTGATTATTGTGTTTGTGTTCTGTGTCCATGTTGAGCAGGGGGGAGACTCTGCTGTTGCTATTGATGGTCGCTTTTTGGATGGTGTTGTCATTATTATTGTTGGTCCCTTGGTTGAAGTACCTGTGTGCACCAAAAGTGCTAAGCTCAGAAGTAATAGGATCATGGTCTAGAGTTCTAAGTCCATCATTAGGCCTCATCATCATAGCATGGGGTGGTTCAGATTTGTTTGGTTGATCAGGTGTGAGATGATGAGGAGAAGAAAAAGATACACTTCTATCTTTAAAGGTGGGTGATGACTTTGGATTCAGGTTGGTGGGAATTGCTCTTTCCATTTTTTCCCACTCTTTTATTTATGAGAGGGGTTTTTAATTCAATGTGTTGATGGAAAAGATGAGAGGATGAAACTAAACATTGCAAGTACTGCCTCTGAAATTCCTTCCTTATGCACATATATATTTGTGTGATTGTGTGGGTGTGTATTTAGGATAGGTAGTAATAACCTGTCCTATCACCAATAAGAAAGCAGTAAAAGTAAGAAAGGAAAGTTTCACATATAGGTTGTGTATGCATAGGAACCTAAAGTGTGAACGGATGGTTGACAATTTTTCTAGTACGAGTAAAGGTAATGGTTGAGTATTCAACAACAACAAAAAAAAGTAATGGTTGAAATTTGTTTAACCAATTTTTTTATTATTGTTAGTATAAATATTTTTACATGCACTATTGATTAATTAAAAATCACTTTAGATATATAATTTTTAAAATATATAAAAGTTAGCAATTTTACTCTACATGAAAATCTATAAATTAATAATCACTTTAGGTATGATATCTATACTATAAACAATAATTGTAATGTAATTATAATAATTAATTGCAATCAGATTTTTTTAATGTAATTACAATAATGAAAAGATCAGCAATTATTTATAATAATTATACATGTATTATAATTTTTTACCGCATACATATTATACTTAAATATTAATATTAATATTATTAATAAACCAATTGTTCATTAACATATGCAAGTAATAAAAAAACTAATTGCACACGTAATGGTTTATGCAGAATTATTTGCATATAAAATAATTTTAAGATGATTATGACATTCAAAAATAAAACTCTAATCTTTAGAATATCTTTTAATTAAGCATAATTTCATAATCAATCTTATTTCTAATTATGAGAATTATTGCATCCATTTTTAATTCAAATAAAATTAGAAAATAAAAGACGACCAAGAAAAGAAAAAATGACAAAGGGATCCATCTTTAAAAATAATGTTGATTTGATTGATTTATATGTTAAAATACATAGTTCTATTTTTATTAAGAAATACATAATTTTGTAGTAAATTCTGCTGTAAAAAATTGTCTTATGAATTAATGGTAGCCATGATCAATTTATATTTGTTTTTTCAATGGGTTACAGACTATGACTGACTGTTTCCCAACTTATTGTGATTCAGTAAGAAAAAACATTTTTAATATTCAACATGAAATACTCAATCATTCTTTTAAAAAAATATTTAATTAGTATAAAGTAATTAGGAGTGATATATATTTTAATTTGGATTAATTAATAGCATTAGTATATTTTGATTCAAAATTACAATGTATTCAAATTAAGATAAAATATAAATACTTTATTGACTAAACATAAATTTAATTCTTATTCAGTAAAAAGAAAATTAATTCTTACTCAGTCAAAAAAAAATTCTTTTTTTATTATTTTCATATCTTTTAAGATAAAATAATTAATTGAATCTTCAATTGATTATTTATATTAAACAATAATAATTAATAACTTAAAAATTTTTATATTTATGATACATTATTGATAATTAACACAAAAATATTAATTTTAGTTTATAATTCTTCTAATTTGAAATTTTAAAAAAATTTATATGTTAAAATTTTATAATGCTTTATATCATTTTTCATAAACTAACATATAGTTGTGAATGACACGCACAACTTGAATTAAAATTTTAATTTAAAAATATAATTAAAATATCATTTTACAAATATTTTATTTTGATTTTTTATTATAGCTGACAACTCTCCGTTTAGATTGTTTGTAATATTTTTTATTCAAATAATTACTTAAATTACCAACCCACTTAACATTGTTGATTGTAAAAATTGCATATACTCCTCAAAAGGAACAAATTTTTATATTAAATGGAGTAATTTTCACTAAATGATTCTATTAATAAATAAGTGTTTATAGATGAGACATAAAATTCATTCTAAATTGTAAGTTATTTATCATCAAACAAGCAAGTTGGTAGTTTTTAACTTATAAGAAAATTATCTAATACTTAATACATATAATAATAATAATTTCGATAAAGACATCCATAGATAATTATAGTAGTACCTATAACGGTTTGTAAGATAATTAATTTGTAAGTAGGTTTTATGATAGTGCTTTCTATTTAAAAAGTTATTTTTGATAATTATTATACTTTGATAGTAATTTCAATAGTAAGTAGAAATAGATATGGGAAAAGTAAAGTTTTGAGAAGAAATGAAAATTGGAAATCGTTTAGAAAGTAAAGAGACATGAATTCATAAAAGATAGGAATGAATATACATTTTGAACTAGTAGTCAATTTTGATGTGAGTAATGAGTTAAGTGATATGATTCAGTCCACCAAAAATTTGTCGTGTCTTATTTATAAATTTCTAATACTAACGATCAAATTCTATGATTTCGACGTGTGTACAACAATATTTCTAAACACATAGATGTAATGCTATTTGATATCTTTGTGTAACTTCTTTATAATCGTGTCAACTGATATTTCGATCTTCAAGAAGATCCTACTTCTGAGCTCTTCCCAATCTCACGTGGCTTGATGCAAACCGTCATTCTCAATAAAAATAATTTTCTTCCATGATGCATTCAACTTCTCGAATTTTAATTCACATTTTGATCACTTTTGAATACATTCTTTTATTTCTCTCGAGACAAGTTCATTGAAATTACACATAAGTTTCATAACTTAGACAAATTTTACATAATAAAAATAACAAACATATAACTAATTATTGTTTCTCTAGTTGTATTTTTTTTAAGTCTACTAGATATATAATCAAACTATTAGTAATAGACAACAATAACTAATAACTAAATGATTAAAATAGATAAGTAAAAGTTACAAATAATTTTTAATAGAAAAGTTAAAAAATATATATTTTAAATGCATGTTATAAAAATATTTAGAATCAACCTTTACCTATGTGTGACACGGTCACCACACTCTAGTCAAATTATATGTATCTATACTATATACATATAAAAATATTTTTTAAAAAGAATGTTTACACATAGACATTCTCAAGAATTCTGAGTAATAATTTTTTTTACAAATTCATTTGATATTAAAAAACATAAAAGTTATATAGAATAATTGTAATATAATTATAATAATTGATTGCAATTAGATTTATCTAAAACTAGAATAGAACTTCACCCATCTTCAATTAAACAAATTCCACACTCATGCCGGCCAAGAAAATTCCCAACTTATGCTATATGCCTCAACACTTTCTCAAAGTATCTATCTAAAGTAGAAAAATAGTCTTAGAAATAAATGAATAACTTATAAAACATACCTATAAGTCGTTTTATCAAAATCATTTGTATCATTCAATATTTTATAATAACTAAAGTCCAAATTAAAAAATGATCGGATATAAATTTTGTTTAAAGTCTCATAATTTCTTGACACGATCTGAATTTACTAATAGCGTGCTAGCAAAAAATGAAATCATTACTACCAAACACAATGTCACTATTCGAAATACCCAAACAGTGCTTGAATAACTTTTGATTATATCCAAACTCGAGATGTGACCATTCCTCACCTTTTCTTTTCTTTTCAATTTTCCACGCGAGTTTTATCTTCATGTGGCCGCCTGATAACTTTGTTGGCACTGATGTGATGTGAGGGTCCATTTTTATTTGAAATAGAAAAATCAAGAGTGCAAAGTGAATATTACGTGAGGGTCCATTAATTTCATTTGGCATTAGGGAAGGTGTGTCTCAACTCATGAGAAATCAGACCAGAAAGAAGTATCTTTTGTTAGGAAGGCTCATATTATCTATACTTCAAGAAGTATAGTTTATATATCTTATATTAATTGGTTTTAAACTAAAATTTAATATAATATTGGAATTTATAGTTTAGTTTGATTCTCATTTACTCTAGTAGACATATGTGAAAGGGAATAATAGAAAATCTTCCATCACGGATATTATTCTTGAGATACAACAAATATATATATATATTAAATAATTTTATTTAATACCAATTGATTTTAAACTGAAAGGTAAGATCTTCTTAAAACCCCATCAATTGTTGTATCATAAGAGGTGGATTGATTTGGAGGCAGTGAAAGTGGTGGGTCACCACTAACCTTGAAGCTAACATGGCATTGGTTCATTGCCTGCCTCTAGACATTTCATGTATGTTTCTTGCTTAGGTGGCCTGCATTTTGCTTTTTTGCCCTCGGAGAAGGATTTTGTCTACATTCTTTTCTATCAGATTTTACAACACACTAACCAATTACTCCTCATGTCATTTTCTTTGAGGAATTTTAGCTCGGTTTATACAAATCAATGTTACTGTTCATAATTAAAAAATTGTGATGTACAGATATTTTAAAATAGAGAATGTATGTGTATAGTATTAATAATACTAGGTACTAATACTCAAAATTATTGCGTATTATCTGATTTATATATTTTTTACATAAAAGACTACGATATAAAATAAAATAAAAAATTGAATTAGTAACTCACTTTCTTAAGTAGATATAAGTAATGTTGGTGGCATTGGCTGAGAAAAAAAAATATTGGTGGCATTGACTGAGAAAAAAAAATATTGGTGGCATTGACTTAAGTGTCTTCAAGCTAGTTATGTTATTTAGTTTTTAATTTTAGAAATTTGTCATTTGCTAATATTATGATGAAATATTTAATATACACAAATATATTTAATTATATTAACAAAAAGAATAAAAAGTCACATATAGATAAATAGCTTATTCTATTATCTACTTTTATACTATCGCCAGTTCTATATATAAGAAACAAATATCTAATTTATTCACATTAATAAAAATAATTAAGGGTATGTTTGATTCACAAAAAAATAAGGGACTGAACAACATAACAATATTTGTCTAAGGTTTAATTTAAAAAATGACTGAGGGACAATACAAAATAAAGAATGATGGACTGAACAAATACCCAAAAACTTGTAACTCACTAAACTCTAATACAAATTTTTGTCCAGTGTATAACAAAAGTAAAAATACAATATTATCCTTATTTTATGACTTTTCATTATCCCACACCTTTTTCCTTTTTCCATATGCGCCTTCTTCTCTAAACCTCCCTCTCCAAACATTAACAACCTCACCACCCTCCTCTCCATCGTGCCGGAACTCTCCCTCCTCACCTCCGCCACACCCCTCGTCGCGGATCTCTCAGACTGCTCCTCCTTCTCCATTCTCGCCATCCCCAACACCTACCTCGTTACTGACGACCACCTCTCCCGCCACCACCTCTTGTGACACCCTTTACCCCAACATGCTTATAAATGGAAAAAATATATAAAACACAAAATCAAATTAAATAAGTTTTATTCAATAAAATTGTACGTAAATCCACATGGATAAAAGATCCACATTGACTTCACTGTTACTAAATAAAACTTCTCAGAAACATTTCCAGCTCAAAACAAGGTCGTTCAGGGTTTACATAAGAACTCAAGTTCAAAAGCAAAATTAAATAAAGTAAAATAACATGTTTGGAACATCATGCAATTAAAATAGAAACTCATGCTCCAATGTTACATCCTATCAGAGCATTGTGTCCCGGCGTTCTCCAGCATGAGGTTCCTTAAATCCACCTAGCCATTTGCTCCCATGAACATAAGGTTCAAGATCATCACAGGATCCAAACATAAACAACACACAGGGAGTGAGTCATCACATTCCTCAACGAATAGAAATAAATGGAAGCATACAAGTATGATATAAATATAACAATAATATAATTATAACAACAATAATATAACTATGACAACAACATAATTATAACAATTAAAACTTTTGCATGCAAACACTGTTCATGAATTATAAAATACCCACGACCTCACAATTGTTTTCAAACACATTTAACACATTGTGCTACAATTTAACACCTCAGGTTCCTAACTCAGAACCCTACACTTTCCTTTTAACACCTCAGATTCCTAACTTGGAACCTTATACTTTCCTTTTAACACCTCGCGCATAAACACTTTTTTGAAGGTAAACACTAGTCGAGATATTGTATAATTCACAACACAAGTAATATCACATCAAGTATTAACCAAACACTTATTCACAACCATATTCCATGTCCACAATTTAACATCTCATAACATCACAATCCACCATCACATGTTCACGTGTATCTCACAAATTAACACATGTTCAACTTGCCACTTATACTCAAGCTCACTCACAATTTCATAAACCTAAAATGTCATGTCATTACGCCTCATGAATCATATTCACATCACAAAATAGTAATATTTACATGGCACAAAATATATATATATATATATATATATATATATATATAAACCGATGTTAACTCACTCATCTTAACATCGGTTTTTAAAAAAATGATGTTAATATCAGAGCGTTAACATCGATTTTTGAAAAAACTGATGTTAGCAAATGATAAGTTAACATCACTTGGTTAACATTGATTTTTTAGTGAAAATTGATGTTGAACTTACATTTAAAAATATATGATACCAAAGCCCTATTTTCTCGTGCTCTCTTCTTCTTGGTCTCAGCTCCTTCTTCACCTCCACTCTTCGCGTCTCTGTCTCAGATCCCTCTTCGCCTCCACTCTTAGCGTCTTTGTGTCTTTGAACTTCGGTGTCGACATCTTCCGCCACCGTGACATCTCGCGCCTTTGTTAGGTACCTTCCCTCTATTCCACTCTTTCTCTTTCTATTTGGTTTCTTTGTGGCGTCAGGTACATCTTGCGCTAGGTACCTTCCCTGCTGCAGTGGCATCAGCCTGAGCATTTAATGTTTTGTGCTATGCTTTCTTTGTGAACATAGAAATCCCAAGTCTGTTGATACAGTAAACTTGATACACTTATTCCTCGTGTCATGAAAAAAAAGTTTTGTTTTATGTATACTGGATTGTGCTATATAGTAACCTTATAATGCTAAACTTGTTACACTGGATTGTGCTATACATTTGTGTTGTCTGGCTGTAGTTGATTTAGCTTAAAGAAGCATATACATATTCCTTTCGAAGGGAATCTGTTTTATGTATAGACCACGAATTTGTATATTGTACATGTATATTCATTAGTGATTGTAATGCTTGTAAAATATGCATACCTTGCAGTACATGAAAATGTATTGTTGATTTGTTGGTAGGAAAATGTTGTTTAGCTAAAACAAAGAGCATCCTTATATTATTATTCCTCTAGTATGTCCAAAAGTCATTCATGCTGCTGAATTTTATTCCTCTAGTCGGTCTTGTGAGGCTTATTTCAAATAGGAGCAATTCTTTGAATCTTGATCATGTCTTCCTTTATTTATATATATGTTTTTTATTTTTCTAGATAGGAGCAGTTTAAGTTGTGTCCCGTGAGGCTTATTTGATAACCATTGAAGGTGCAATACTCCTCCACTTCCTGTTATTTCAAGTTTATTTTTGTAAATGACCATTATTCATTATTATATAAATAGCATGCAACACTTCTTAATTCTGAGTTGTAATCAAAGTTGTTGATTTTAGTGTTTGAATCGATATTTGGGGTGTCTTGACTAGCTTGGTTTTTCTATTCAGCCTTCAGTTGATAGCTCCCACTCCAACCCAGCTTCACACTAGTTTGTTGCTGTAATTCTTAGTAAGTTTGTCAAACAAGTACCAAGTGATTTGGGTAAAAGTACAAAATACGAAAAATCAAACAAGTTGGCAGAAAAATCAGTATCCAGAAAAAAAAACTGAAAAGGATGTGTTGATGTAAGCTCCATTGGAGCTTGTAGGCCTAGGATCTTCTTCATCAATGAATTCCTTTTCTTCTTTGAAGATAAATGGCAGCGGAATGGAGAAGGAAGAGAGAGAGGAGGCACCACTTCAAGGAGAAGATGAGTCTAGAAGAAGCTCACCACCATAGGAGGCCATGGATAAGAGCTTGGAGGAAGAAGGAGATGAATGAAGGGAGAGGGAGAGAAGAGCACGAAATTTTGTGCTCTAAAAGAGCTCTGAAATCTGAAGTTAATATTCAAATGATCAAAGTTCAAAAAATGCACACACATGACCTCTATTATAGCCTAAGTGTCACACAAAATTGGAGGGAAATTTGAATTTCAATTCAAATTTCACTTGAATTTGAAATTGAATTTGTGGAGCCAAACTTTGGAGCCAAAATTTCACTAATTATGATTAGTGAATTTTAGTTATGGTTCAACCCACTAATCCAAGATCAATTCCAAGATTCTCCACTAAGTATGCTTAGGTGTCATGAGGCATGTAAAGCATGAAGGACATGCACAAAGTGTGACTATATGATGTGGCAATGGGGTGTAGTAAGCAAATGCTCACCTCCCCCTATAAAATTTAATTGGATTGGGCTTCTACCAATTCAATTAAATTTATTTCCAACCACACACATCAAATATTCACTTAGTGCATGTGAAATTACAAAACTACCCCTAATACAAAAACTAGTCTAGGTGTCCTAAAATACAAGGGCTGAAAAATTCTATATTTCTAGGGTATCCTACCTACAATATGGAGCCCTAAATACAAGGATCAAATATAATGACATCCTAGTCTAATATGCACAAAGAGAATTGGACCCAAACTTGGCCCATGGGCTCAGAAATCTACCCTGAGGTTCATGAGAATCCTAGGGCCTTCTTCAGCAGCTCTAGCCCAATCCTCTTGGAGCCTCTTGCTCATGACTCTAGTGACTGGTCCGTTCCTAGGGAGGATTGCATCATGTGTGCTTGTTTTTTTGGCTCAAAATTTGTTCTATAATTGGTGTCTATTTTATACCAATCTTAGTTCTGAAATTTCAATTGAAAATTAGTGTGAAAACAAGTGCCAAAACTAGAGGTTTGTTGAGTTTTTTTTTTAGTGTTTTTACTCTACTCTAGAGCCATTCTAAGTTTCTCTTTGAGTCCTAGCTTGCTTGTATGTCCTTTTCATTGCTTTAATTGTTGAATATTCCTTGAAAATTTGTCTTGTTAAAACTCTATTGGTTTAGCTTTCATTTCATTTTTTTGGTCTTTGGTTATTGCTTGTCTCTTTGTTTCCTTGTTTGTGAGTTGCAATATAGGGAATTGGAAAGGAGGATTGGTGCCATCCATTGAAGAATTTCAGTCATGAAGCAAGGGGCCAACCACCTTAAGAGCTATTGGACTAAGAAGCACTCCAAATTGAGTGAAACACCAAAGAGAGAATAGCCACCAAAATTGAGGACCTTTTTGTAATTGGCAATTTATTTGTAATTGGACACTTGTATGTATACCTTCATTACTTTCAAATTTTGTAACAAAAAGGCCTTTTATTGGAAGTAAGTTGGGAGCCTCCAATAGGACACCCTACTTCCATTTGTGTGTAATAATTTTAGGCAATTTTCCCTTAGGATTACGAGTGCTTTGTTGGGAACCTTAAATGAGGTCATTCAAACACTCTTAGGATCCGCCTAGTTTACATATCTTACACTTTAATTTCTTGCTTATTTACATAGCTTATTTTCTTTACTAGTCTCGCTTAGTTTATCTTGTTATTTAATAATACTTTCTTCTTGCTTATCACACTTATCTTGAGTTCTTTTAAACCCTAGCTTTTATCTTTTGCAAACCCCCAACAAGAAAGAACCACAAATTAGGAACAAGCATGATTCATCATTCATCTAGTGTTAATGGTGAGGGTACTAGTCATAAGGACCCTCTATCTAAAATCTTAGATGAGTTGAGTTCCCTCAAGTTATGGAAAGAAAAACTAGAAAGAAAAGAAAAAGGAAAAGAGAGGGTAAAAATAAATCAAGATGAGAGGGAACAAATAAGGGAAGAAGAAAGAAGGAAAATACTAAAAGAGTTAAGAAAAGAAAAACATGTCTTCTATAGTAGTCATGACTCTTGCAAGAGCCTAAGCGAAGAACTTCATGACTATTATGAAGGAAGGCATAGGTCACATCTTAGACCTCACTCCCATAGGAGAGAAAAGGAAAGAAATCCTCAAGAGGCAAACATTAACCTCCCATACTTCCATGGGAAGGACAATGTAGAGGCTTACTTAGATTGGGAAATAAGGGTAGAGAAACAACTTAAAAGGAAGTCTACTTCAAAATCTTATGGCTCTCACTCATATCCAAAGAAAGACCAAGGTCAAGGCATCTTAGGGGCGGCACCTTCTAAGCCCAAAGATCATAAGGGGAAGACAATAGAAAAGCAACCCCCTAAGGCTAGTATGCAAGAGAAGACTAGCTCTATAAAGTGCTTTAAATGTATTAGAAGAGGACATATTACTTCTTAATGCCCCACCAAGAAAACCATGATTATGAGGGGCAAAGACATTTATAGTAGCCAAGATGAGGCTATTGCTTCACCTTCCTCTAGTGAAAGTGAAGAAGCAAAAGGGAAAGAATCTAGTGAAGAAATCTACCCCAAGAAGAAGGACAACCTTTAATGGTTAAGGAGTAGTGTAAGGAGGTAAGTGTCTCCTTCAAGAGGTTAGCTAAGAAGGAAAGTCATTTTGCAATAAAGACAAAAATTAAAGAAACTTCCCCTCTTAGACAACCTTCACATCTTCTCCTTTCTAAAAAGACACTTGTTAGCACTGTCAGACCTCTTAGGCTTGAGTTTATTCTTCAAGTAAAGAAGTTGTTGGATGAGGGATTAGTTCGTAAGAGCTTAAATCCTTGTGTTTTGTTGGTGCCCAAAATAGGTATTATTAGGCACCAAATCCCTAAAATAGGTGGTATGATGAATGTGTTGAGTGTTGCAACCCTCTTTTGTAAAATCACTCATGCACCTAACATCTTCATGATTTATGTACATAGGGACTCATTAGGTAGGTTTGTTCTTAAACCTAGGTGCTCATATGGGACACCTTAGGTTTGTCGTAATTTTTTGTAGGAATAATCAACATGAAAATAAAGAAAAGGTACGTTTTATTGCATTACTTTCCTTAGTTTTTTTAATTGTGATCAAGGGGTTCCCACGGACCCTAAGAGAATAAAGGTCATTCCTGATTGGCCCACTCCACCAAGTATATGGGAAATCTGGGGCTGCCATGACTTAACAAACTTTTACAAAAGGTTTGTCCCATATTTTTCTATACTTGTAGCATTACTCATTGAGTTGGTGAGGAACCATGTTCCCTTATGGAAATATGCCCAGGAAAGGGGTTTTCAGATCTTACCCTACTCTAACATACCCAACACCATATATGTTTTTATTCTTTTTACAGGTGTCGAGGGAAGGAGGCCAGAGTATCAAGAACCTCAGGATTTGAGGTCAAATCCTTTCTAAGGGGGAGGGGATGATGCAATCCTATCCCACTAGGGTATTGGATAGAAGACTCCAAGAGGATTGGGCTAGAGCTGCTAAAGAAGGCCCAAGGGTTCTCATGAACCTCAGGGTAGATTTCTGAGACCATGGGCCAAGGTTGGGTTCACTGTTCTTTGTAAATATTAGAATAGGTTTTTCCTTCTTTGGGGCCTTGTATTTTGGCCATTCTAGTGGTATAGGGTTTTAGCCTTGTATTTCAGGGCATTTTGAGTAGTCTTTGTAGTAGAGACTTTTTTTTTGTATTTTCATGTATTTTGGCATGAGGGTGAGTGTTGGATTTCCCCTGCAGTTACTTTTTGGTCCACTTTTTCTTTATGCAAATATGTTCAAGGGAAATCCGGTTTGCCGGAAAGCGCACCGGATCGTCAAGTATTTAAAATTAAAATGGATGAATCCGAGTATCGAACTCAGGGAACTAGTCTTAGAAAGGGTTAAATTCAGAAATAAGGCATTGCTGAAAGAAACATTGATAATTAATGATTTGGAACAGAATTAAACTAAGTCTAGGCTAAAAACAGTAAAAATGCAAGTAAATAAAATTGACAGCAGTAGGTAAAGATGTTGTGTCTTTCTAACAAACCAGCTGATGTATATAAAGATATTTCTCTAATCAATCATGCTTTTGTGTTCTATGTGGTAGCCTAAGTTACTAAACCTCAATCCCTAGTTAGACTGAATCAATCCAAGTTTTGTCCTCAGATCCCTCTTGTTGGACTAGGCTCAATTTAGACAGCCCTCCTAGGTTTAGACTAACTTAAACTAAGCTTCATCCTCAGATCCCTCTTGTTGGACTAGACTTAGCTTAAATAGCTTATGAAAGTTTAGACTAATTTAGCCTAAGCTTTGTCCTTAGATCCTTCTTGTTGGACTAGACTTAGACCAAACAACATTATTGTAACAGCATATTTAAAACCAAAACTTAATCCGCAGATCCCTCTTGTAAGACTAAGTTTCAATCCTGCTTTATTCAAGTTCTAAGGCAACAATACATTTCCCAATGCTAAAGTCACCTAACTATGCACACAAATGGGTGATAAGACCAAGAGCATACAAAATTTAAGCACTAAAAGAAGCATTGAACACAAGAAACACAATCAATTAGATATTAAAGTAATTACATTAGCTGTTCTTTAGAAATCCCCAACAAGGGTGTTTAGCCAGCCATTACAGAAGAAACCCTAACAATAATGAGATTACAAAACCTAGGTATCTCTGCAAAAGTTGTTCCTCTTGTTGCCTCCAGAGCTCTTTTCTCGAAATAGGCACTGTGGTGTGCTTTGGAATGATGTAAAAATCTGCTATAAAAGTTTTGTACCCTAATTCTGCACAAGACAATTCACGACATTGTGCTTAGCGCCACCCTTGCGCTTAGCGCGAGTAAGTGGATTTGAGCTTAGCGCCAGTCGTGAGCTGAGCCTGGCTGAAGACAACTACTACGCTTAGCACACTGATCTCGTGCTTAGCGTGCGACCTTGATATTAATGCTCTACCAGATTCTTTTATTGCGCTAAGCACACTGAGGCTACGCTTAGTGGTGGATGCACGCTTAGCCCACTGATGAGCTAAGCTCAACTGTCACTTTTGGCACTTCATGACTTAGCCTCTTTTTCACCTGAAATTGTACAAATTTCATCATTAAATCCAATGTAAATATTCTAGAGATAGCTTTAACGATAAAACAAGATTTATTTACAAAATCACTACAAAATAACCACAAATTGGGGGAACTATACAAGTTTGGAAAATGTTTTCTATACAAAA
The DNA here is from genome assembly GCF_004193775.1 of Glycine soja. NCBI lineage: Eukaryota > Viridiplantae > Streptophyta > Magnoliopsida > Fabales > Fabaceae > Glycine > Glycine soja. Next base: position 21,974,354 of record NC_041020.1, on the reverse strand, counting down.
GTTAGTCGTATAAGACGACTAACAGTGATCTTAGCTATTATAGGGTGTGTGTGTAGCTAAGCTCTAGCTTCTCATCTCAAGGAGGTGAGCTTTGCTATTAGAGGGGTGTGTGTAGCTAAGCAGTAGCTTCTCTAAGAATCTTCTCAAGGAAGCTTCTCAAAGAAGCGAGCTTAGTAATTAGAGGGGTGTGTATAGCTAAGCTCTAGCTTCCCAAGGAAGCTTCTCAAGGAAGCTACCTAGGCTATAAATAGAAGCATGTGTAACACTTGTTGTAACTTTGATGAATGAGAGTCTTGTGAGATGTTAGTCAGTGAAAACGACTAACTTTTGTGTATAAAACTTGTATAAATTGTATCAAACTCTCCCAATTTATGGTTATTTTGTAGTGTTATAAGTATTTTCTGTTAAGTATAGGTAATAAATACTTAGTATTTTCATTTTGTGTGTTTAATAATCATTTTCTCTCAATTTCAGGTTAATTAGGCAAGCTTTGGTAAGTGCTATTTTTCACCTTCTCGTTAAGCCACTTTGCTGGCTTAGTGAGCGTTCGCTAAGCGCAACACTCTTGGGCTAAGCGCGAGGAAGACTCTAGAAGAAGATGAGCTATACAGGTTTGCTAAGCGCACCGCTTCATCTCACTAAGCGCACCACTTCATCTCACTAAGCGCACCGCTTTAGTTCATCCGCTAAGCGAGAAAGGCACGCTAAGCCAAAAATCACTAACATGCGCTAAGCGGTCCATAAGTGCGCTAAGCGCACGAGCACGAACAAGGCCACCTATTTAAGCCTGAAATCAGATTTTAGAAAGGGAGTTTGGACTGGGATTCAGAGCTTTGCATGTCTAGGGTTTCTAGAGAGAGAAAGGTCCAAGTTCCAGAGAGTTTGGAGAGATTTTGTTGTGTGAAGATCTGCAGAGACCAGAGCTTGAAGCAGGAGTCGGTTTGAGATCTTGAGATGAGTTTGTGAGTGATTGTGAGATCCTAGAGGTGAAGGAGACATCCTCACCACTTGTATTTTTGCAATCTTTCATCTTGTTCTTCTCTATGCTGTTAAGAAGGCTTCCTGGTATGGAAAGCTAAATCCTCTGTTGGATCTTCCCTGTAGGTACCTGATGTAAAAATATTTCTATCTATTTAATGATGTTTTGTGTGTTCTCTGTGCTATCTACTTTTCATTCCAGTATGCCTTTACCTTGATCACGTAGATGCATGCTTTGTTAGGGTCATTCAATAGTGGAAACTGGTCTGACTCTAAAGTCCTTGATAGTTCAGGGCTGAGTTGTCGTGCTTTCACGACGAATCGGGGTGCGATAATTTAGTTGAGTATATGTGTCTTAATGCGGTCCTGGTTGAGTTTAGTCTTACAAGAGGAATCTGCGGACGATGCTTGATCAGGATTAGGCTAAACTATCATGAGGAATCGGGATTTAGTATCTCAAGAGACACCATAAGAACACATGAGCATTGTTAGATAGAGAATATCTTTTTAGCATCAGGCACCTATTAGGAAGACCAATGTGTTCTCTACTTGTTTTTGCACATAATTTCTCTTGCGTGATTTTCTTTCTTTTTGCACATATAGTTTATACACCTGTTCATATTCACACTTAGCTTTACATACTAGACACCTATTTGCTGAAATAGCTTACCAAATAACACAAGTTCCCCTAGTGTTCGATACTCGGTTCTTACTGTTTTATACTACTTGTGCAATCCAGTGCACTTGCCGGAAGCCAAACAAGTTTTTGGTGCCGTTGTCGGGGAACTTCTTTTTATTTGGGAAGTTAGCTCATTTTTAGGTGTCCATTCTTTATTTATTATTCTTTGATTGTTTTGGTGAATATTTGTTCTTAATCCCTATTTGTCTTTTCTTGTTTAACTGGATAACTGTTGTTCTGTTAGTATTGTATATGCATAGATCTCCCACAGGCAATTTAGTTCCTCTGAACTTAGAAATTGAAGCTACATTGCGAAGGAACAGGGCCGAGAGGAGAAGGAAACTTCTGCAAGACATAACAGTTGCATCCATTCTTGAGGAGGAGACTCATTTCTCTGACTTATTATCACCTGATTCACCATCATCAAGGGAATCTGCCACTCAATTACCTGAAGCCATTACCATGGCAGAAGAGCATGACCAAAGGATTACCCTTGAGGATTATTCAAGTAGTTCAGTACCACAATTTTTCACCAGCATTGCACGTCCTGAAGTACAAGCTAACAACATCAACTATCCACATTCCTTAATTCATTTAATACAGGGGAATTTATTTCAAGGATTACCTAATGAAGATCCCTATGCAGACTTGGCAAAGTTCATTGAAATATGTAACACTGTTAAGATTGCCGGTGTACCAGACAAAGCTATTAAGCTCAACCTTTTCTCATTCTCATTGGCAGGAGAAGCCAAGAGGCGGCTCTATTCATTTAAGGGCAACAGTCTGAAAACCTGGGAAAAAGTTGTTGAAAAGTTCCTAAAGAAATACTTCCCAGAGTCCAAGACTGCAGAAGGGAAAGCTGCAATCTCTTCATTTCATTAGTTTCCTGATGAATCTCTGATTGAAGCATTGGAGAGATTCAGAGGCTTGTTAAGAAGAACTCCCACTCATGGGTTTTTCGAGCCAATCCAATTGAATATGTTTATAGATGGGTTCAGACCACAAACCAAGCAACTGTTAGATGCTTCTGCAGGGGCAAAGATAAAGCAGAAGACCCCTAAAGAGCTAATTGAGAACATGTCAGCCAGTGATCATGCCATTCTACGAGACAGAACCCACCAACCCATGAAGAAAAGCTTGATAGAGCTATCATCACATGATGCTTTATTGGCATAGAACATGTTGTTTTCTAAGCAACTGGAGATTTTAACAGAAACACTTGGTAAGCTGCCAACTAAGTTGTCTATGGGTCAACCTACACACTCTTTTTTTTTGTAGGTTACAGGTTATACCATCTGTGGTGAGGCTCATGAAACAGGCCAATGTATTCCCACTGAAGAAAATACTCAGGAAATTCATTATATGGGAAATTAATAGCGACAAGGGTATACTCAAGGAGGATTTTCAGGCTTTCAGCAGGGTCCCTATAATCAACAAGGACAGTGGAGGACACACCCTGGCAACTAGTTCAACAAAGACAAGAATGGGCCTTCAAACAGGCCAATCCAACAAGGACCTAACATATTCCAGAGAACTACTAAGCTAGAGGAGACCTTGAATCAGTTTATGCAGGTAACAATGTCAAATCATAAAAGCAATGAGTCAGCACTGAAGAACCTTGAGGTCCAGGTGGGACAACTAGCCAAGCAAATAACTGACAAGTCATCCAACAGTTTTGTGGCAAATACAGAACAGAATCCCAAGGAGGAATGTAAAGCTATGATGACAAGGAGTAAAAGGTTTGTGGAGGCTAAGGATGAGGATAGTGTTGTGCATAAGAAAAAAACTGCTGACAAGAAAGGTACTGATGGCAAGAAAAATGAGGTGAGAGGGGAAAGTACTCAAGAAAAAGAGGAACAAATAATGGTCAAGAATAAAGAATTGAAGGACCAAGAAAAAGAAAAAGAAGTAGAAAAAGAAATAGAAAATGAAAAAGAAGAAAAAAATAATAAGAATGCAAAGAAGAGTAGGAGTGAAAAAGCTGTGGATGAAGGTGTGGAAGTACCATATCCTCTGGTACCTTCCAAGAAAGAAAAAAATCATCATCTGGCGAGATTTTTAGATATTTTCAAGAAACTAGAAATAACCATGCCCTTTGGAGAAGCTTTGCAGCAGATGCCACTCTACTCTAAATTTTTGAAAGATATGTTAACAAGGAAGCATAAATATATTCATCAGGAAAACATCATAGTGGAAGGAAATTGTGGTGCTGTGATCCAGAAGATTCTTCCACCCAAGCATAAAGATCCTGAGAGTGTAACTATTCCTTGTTCAATTGGAGAAGTCAATGTGGGAAAAGCTCTTATTGACTTAGGAGCCAGTATCAATTTGATGCCACTCTCCATGTGCAGAAGATTGGGAGAGTTGGAAATAATGCCCACTCGAATAACTTTACAATTAGCTGACCGCTCCATTACCAGGCCATATGGAGTAATTGAAGATGTGTTGGTCAGAGTAAAACATTTTATCTTCCCGGCAGACTTTGTGGTGATGGATATCTCTGAAGATACTGACATCCCTGTAATATTGGGAAGATCATTCATGTTGACCGCAAGCTGCATAATTGATACGGCGAAGAGGAAGTTGGAGCTAGGTTTTGAAGATTAGAAAATTGATTTTGATTTGTTTGTTGAAAACAAGCCTGCTCCAGAACACAATGTTTGCTTACAGGTAATGGAAGGAGGTCAAGAGGTTCTGAAAGTAAGAACCAAAACATAAGATCATCCAGTAAGGTAAAAGCGTCAAGCTAATAACGTTAAAGAAGCGCTTCCTGGGAGGCAACCCAGTTTTAAATTTTGTTATCTTTGTTTTTCATGCATTTAATCATTTGGAACTTGCTGTCTGATCTGTACATAGGAGTATATCAACCTATCTTTGAATGTTTAACATAAAGGTTTCAATTTCTTGGAAAAAGGACTAAAAAATAACAGAAAACTTTTCTCTGAAAAATAGTCCTTTCGCTAAGCGCAAGCCTTACGCTAAGCGCATCTCGGTTCATGCGCTAAGTTGTGAGTCTCAAGTGCTTAGCGCCCAACCCTTGCATAAGGTTGATTTGGTCCACTAAGCTGGCCAAGGTTGAGCTAAGCTAACTTCAATTCAATATGAATTCGGCTAAGCTTCAGCCTGATCGCTAAGCGACAAATTATCCTTGGCTAAGCGTGACCTATTGTCACCAAGCGCAATTCCTTACGACCATAATTGAGGTCAATGAAGCTAAGCGCTAGTCATGGCAGCTAAGCGAGATTCATTGAGGCAATGTGTACGCTAAGTGAGTCCTTATCAGCTAAGCACATGCTCCTCTGTACTTAAGATGCATCATTTTAGCTAAGCCAGCCAGAGTCTGGCTTAGTGAGAGTTGTAGCTTTTCGGATCTACAAACATCGCTAAGCGGTTTGATCCTCGCGCTAAACCAAGTTTGTGTGTTAAAAAAAAAATTGATTTTGAATTTGAAACATCGGCTAAGCGCACGGGTCCGCTAAGCAAGCCTCGTTGAGAAACCAAACGTTTCTCTGGCTTGCTTAGTGCAGTGGTCCGCTAAGTGAGAGTATCGAAAAACTACTTAAGTGAGTGTAACAGCAGTTACACTCACATTTGCCAGATTCCGGAAACTTCATCTCTGCATTCTCTTTCTCAAAAAATTTGCACATTTTGCATCTGTGCTTTCTTTGTGCACTTTCAACTTTGAAGCATCAACCATACACCATCCAAGTAAGTTCCTTGATTCTTTTTCTCTTTTTCTTGTCTTAACTTTAGGGTAGAAGAATTCAACTGTAGTTTTAGATTTTTAGGGTTTTTATGTTTTGTTAGATTTAGTTTAAAATTAGGGCTATATACGCTTGTATACTGTATCGAGTATGACGCACACATTGCATGTTTGATATGCCTTTTAGAGGCTTGAATAGTACAAGAAAACGAACTACATTTTCTGGAAAACGCGATGAACTAGCTAAGCGAGCATGCTGTGCTAAGCGAGTTCATCTTTTGAGGATGAAGAATCATCCTCTTGTTGAACTACCTGTGGCTAAGCGAGGCTGAACCGCCAAGCCCAGGTAACTTAACCAATTTTTTTTGTTGATAGCCACGCGCTAAGCCAAGCTTTCCTGGGCCAAGCACGATTGGTTGCGGCATCCATTGAGCTAAGCGAGCTTCGCTCGCTAAGCTCCCAACACTTAGTGGAATTTTTGAAGAGTTGGTGCTGCTAAGCGTAGCCTTTAAGGAGCTTAGCGCATATCCTTGAGAAGATGTTTAGCTTAGTGGGCGCTTTCCCGCTAAGCTAATTCTGCAGAAACTAAGATTTTGCAACTTCCGCTAAGCGGCTCCACATGTCGCTAAGCGGTAGTGTTTTTATTTACAAAGGCCATCTAAGCGGACTTTAAGGTTGAATTGGAGAGGCGTAATTTCCATAAATGCCTCACCAATTTAGTCAATGGGAGTATAGACCTGGCTTTGGTGAAAGAGTTCTATGCAAATTTATACAGTTCTGAGGACTGTCCACCAAAGCAGTCCAGAGTCAGAGGTCATTTGGTGAAGATTGATGCTGACAGTCTCAACACATTTTTAGAGACACCTATAGTATTATCTGAGGGGGAGACATTACCCACTTACTCCAAATACTATAGGTTGCCTACAGACTACAAAGAAATAGAGGTTTCCTTATGCATACCTGGCTGAGGGTTCATCTTGAACTCTGAGGGCCAACCTGGGAAGATTCTAAGGAAGGATTTGACTACACTAGCTCAGGTGTGGAGTGTCCTCTCATACTCCAACTTGGCCCCCACATCACATACTTCTGATTTGACAGTGGACAGAGCTAGGCTGATCTTTGGCCTAGTCTCTCACTTGAATATGAACATAGGAGCACTGATCTCTTGCCAGATGACCTCTATAGCCCAATCTAACACTTCTAGACTTGGTTCCCTGATCTGATCACCGCATTTTGTAGGGCTAGAGGGGTTGTCTCTTACAGCGTTACCTTCGAGCACTTGAGTCCGGTCATTAACTTGGCCTACATCAGGAAGAACTGTTGGAATCTCGACGATCTAGCAGTTTCTATCCGAGGAGCTAGGAGGGCGAGGGCAAGGCCAGCTGAGCTTCCTTCTACTTTTGTAGCTCCTACTCCAGCATCCACTTCAGCAGCTCTTTCTGTCCCTGCTTAGACAGATTCTCAGCGCTTTGAAGCCATGTTTCAAAGCATTCATCAGGGACATATCATTTTACTACAAAGCTTACAGATGATGGCACTTCCATACTCTATTCCTTCAGGCTACTTCAGAGCCTTCTGCACCAGTGGTAAACTTACCCTCACCTCGGCCTACAACAGACCCCTCCACTCCTTTTCTACAGATGCCAGAGGACCCAACTACACCAGTCCTAGCTGTGGACACTTCTCCTCCAACTACTCCAGTGCTTCAGCTGACGAATGAGGAGGATGGTCAGACACAGGACTAGTCACAAGAATTCTAATTCCTGATGACACTTTTTACTATCTGATTTATTATTATTTTAATTATGGTTTTAGTACAGTAATTCCTTTTTGATAGTTTTATTTATGAATCGTTGGTTTTCTTATTCTAAAGCATTTTGAACAATTTAACTTGGTTTTTAATGATATAGCAGTGAAGCACTTTTATTGACTTTTGTATGCTTTTTTTTTAATTGAGTGCATGATTGTGATGGAGTTTGTGTTTCTTATCATGAGTTTGAGCAAGTGTGTATGTTAGACAAAGAAAGAACAAGAATGTGAACTTGCATTTAGAATTGTTAGTCAATAGACAAATTGATTGTGAAAGAAAAGCTTGAACCAAAATCGGTGAGAGTGTGACCTTAAACTGTTAAGTGAACGACTAGCTGTGAGTAATAATCTTTGCATGAATCTCTGAATTTTAGAATGAAATGTATTAACGAGAACATGATGAAGGCCATGATTGTACATACACAAGCCTTTTGACCAAAAAGCTTACCTTAAATTATAATTCTATCATTTGCACCCTTTTTGAGCTGAATGAATTGTCAATAAATTGAACCATTAACCTAAATGATTCTCTCCAGATACCTTGCTTAGATTCTAGGAGAGCATATAGTTCAAGGCAAATTTACCCCAAATTTAGGGGAGTGGAACTAATTGGGATGCAAAGAAAGAGAGAAAGCATCAGCACATATAACACACAAGTTGTATGTTAAAAAAAAAAAGAGAAAATAAAAGAATAAAGTGTGCTGATGTAACAAGGTCAAAAGCAAATGAAAGTGAAAAGCTAGTGAGCAAGCTAAGCTCATGAAAAAGACCATTGGGATAAGTCTAGGATTTGTGCTCTCTTAGAATCTAAGCCTTTGAATCCTAGAAAAACCAATGAATTTTTGTAGCCAAGCCTCACTACAAGCCTGAGAAAGTCCTTCTGATTCCGTTTATACATTTCTGACTTTATGGCATGAGATGAAATTCAAAGATTGGACCTCTTGCTAGTTGTTATTAATGAATAGCTTAAACACTTGCGCCTGAGTGAAACAATATCCATGAGACTGTGGTTTAAGCTACTTTCCTTGATATCAGTCTTATGCCTAACTCCATCTATTTGTTCAGGTTACATTTCATTCTTTTCTTTGAACTGCATACCTTGTGAAAGACAAGTGATGAGGGCATTTTACTCCATTCTCTTATTATGCAATTAGTAACCTTTGTTTCATACACCTTTGTATATAGTCACTGCATGTCATTGTCACTTGAGGACAAGTGAGCTGTTCTCTTTTTGCTTGAGGACAAGCAAAACTGTAAATTTGGGGGAGTTGTTAGTTGGTGAAAACGACTAACTTTTGTGTATAAAACTTGTATAAATTGTATCAAACTCTACCAATTTATGGTTATTTTGTAGTGTTATAAGTATTTTCTGTTAAGTAAAGCTAATAAATACTTAGTATTTTCATTCTATGTGTTTAATAATCATTTTCTCTCAATTTCAGGTTAATGAGGCAAGCTTTGGTAAGTGCTATTTTTCACCTTCTCGCTAAGCCACTCTGCTGGCTTAGTGAGCGTCCGCTAAGCGCAACACTCCTGGGCTAAGCGCGAGGAAGACTCTGGAAGAAGATGAGCTGTACAGGTTCGCTAAGCGCACCACTTCATCTCACTAAGCGCACCGCTTCAGTTCATCCGCTAAGCGAGAAAGGCGCGCTAAGCCAAAAATCACTAACATGCGCTAAGCGGTCCATAAGTGCGCTAAGCGCACGAGCACGAACAAGGCCACCTATTTAAGTCTGAAATCAGATTTTAGAAAGGGAGTTTGGACTGGGATTCAGAGCTTTGCATGTCTAGGGTTTCTAGAGAGAGAAAGGTCCAAGTTCCTAAGAGTTTGAGAGATTTTGCTGTGTGAAGATCTGCAGAGACCAGAGCTTGAAGCAGGAGCCAGTTTGAGATCTTGAGATGAGTTTGTGAGTGATTGTGAGATCCTTAGTAAAGCTCAAACATCCAGCCTCCACAGAAGCTTCTCGAGCAAGCTTCCATCAACTTCCATATGGAAGAAAAGGTTGATATTATTTGATCTTCCATACTAGTCTGATCTAAATGTCAGACATTGTATTGATGTTATGCATGTCAAGAAAAATGTTTGTGATAGTGTCATCGGCACACTTCTTAACATTCAAGGAAAGACAAAGGACGATTTGAATACTCACCAAGATCTAGTTGAGATGGGTATACGGGACCAATTACATCCAAGGTCTAATGGTAACAAAATATACTTGCCTCCAGCTTGTCATACTTTGTCCAGAAAGGAAAAGATAAGTTTTTGTCAGTGTTTGTGCCATGTCAAAGTGCCACAGGGATACTTGCAAATATTAAGAACCTTGTACAATTGAAAGATCTCAAGTTAGTAGGCTTAAAGTCTCATGATAGCCACATCTTGATGCAACAACTATTAATTGTGGTGATATGAGACATTTTGCCTAAGAAAGTCAGGCATGCCATAACTCGCATGTGTTTTTTCTTCAATGCCATATGTAGAAAATTCATTGATCCTCTCAAGTTAGATGAGCTGAAAAATGAGTTTGCTAATATCTTGTGTCAGTTGGAGATGTATTTTCCTCCTTCGTTTTTTGACATCATGGTTCACTTAATTGTTCATCTGTTGAGGGAAATTAAATGTTGCGGTCTCGTTTATTTACGGTGGATGTACGAAGAATCTACACCATCCTAAAGCATCTATTGTTGAAAGGTACATTGCAGAAGAAGCTATTGAGTTTTGTTCCGAGTACATGGAAAAGGTAAAACCTATTGGGGTTTCAGAGTCTCGGCATGACGAGAAAGTGGGAGGTAAGGGTTCAAGAGGAATGTATGTTATCATTCCAAGTCTAGAAGAATTGCAATAAGCTCATTCATATATACTGAATAACAGTAATGAAGTTCTACCGTACACAGTTCATCACAAAGCTTTAGTGAAGGAATGTAACCCAAAAATGACCAAGAATAGGGTCTTGAAAGAGCATAACAAGACTTTTCTAAATTGGTTTGAAGATATAATCTTCGGTGACCATAATGCATTTGAAATGTTAAGGAAGTTAGAAGGTGAGCCTAAAAGAAATGTTATAACTTGGCAAGGATATGATATCAAAAAGTATTTGTTCTACATGAAAGCACAAGAAGACAAGAGTACAACGCAAAATAGTGGTGTAAGTCTAAGGGTTGAATCTCAACACTTTGCTACTGTACATGATGGCAAACCCCATGTAGCTTCCATGCCTTACTTTGGAGTCATTGAAGAAATCTAGGAGGTTAATTATGTAAAATTTAGTGGGTGTTTTCAAGTGTGAGTGGGTAGATGACAATATCGGTGTGTGAACCGATGATTTTAGATTTACTTTGGTAGATCTGAAGAAGCTTGCTTATCAGAATGAGCCTTCCATCATGGCAGATGATGTGTCAATATTTTCTCCTATTTCTTAACCCTTTTTGTCACCATTTTAATTACTGATTAGCCTTAATTGTCAAATTAATTATGCAGTTTTATCATTTGGGCCTACTTGACTAATTTTGTGTTTTTAATTTAATTTCAGGAGAATTATAAGCAATTGGGCTTGAATCCGGAATTGGGTTTGGACTTGAAGAGAGCATACAATTTTATTTTATCAAATCTTATCTTATCCAGATTTTATTTCATCTAGATTTTATTTTGTCCAGATTTTATTTCATCAAATCTTATCTTATCTTGTCCAGATTTTATTTTATTTCGTTTATGGGTTTGGACTTAAAATAGATTTGTAAGCTTTGGGGCTGAGAACCTATATAACAGCACTAGGGTTTTAGTTTAGGGAGTTTTTCGAGAGGAGAATAATTCTAGGGTTTTAGAATTCCAGTTTTTATTGTTCATGTGCACTGTTCACGTAGAATAAAATTCGTTTTCTGCAATTTTGTTTCTGCTTCAATCTACAATTTCGTTTTCTACTGATTAATAGAAGGCTAAGTCTCCAGCGTTGTTTTCTCTTGAGGATCAAGCACAACTCTCTTTGAGGTTTTGTTATTACTATTGAATACTGATCAGTTTTTCCTCTTCACCAATTACTCTATATTTGTTGCTATTAATCCATGCATGCTTAGTGCTTGATTAATTGTTTATGCGCTTAATTTACGTTCATGCTTAATGATCAATTTCGTTCATGATTAATTGGTGTATGTGTTGCTTAATCACATAATGACAACCTTATGTTAATTTTCGCATAGTAATTTAATTTAGGGTTGGTTTAAGTGGTTGAACTAGTTACTGGTTAGGGATAAATCCTCGTAACCTAGGATAAGAGACTTGCTTGTGAATCAAGGGGAAACAACATGTTTTAATTCTATTATGTTGTAATTCAAATTTGCTTGCTATTTAATTTACAAAAACAAACAACACCCCCCCCCCCCCCCCCAAATTGTTACTATTTTATTATTATCTGTCATGAATATTTGGTTGACCATTGCTCGTTGGGAGACGACCTTGGATCACTTCCTAGATACTATATTTTTAATGTTTATGTGATTCGGGTACGACCTCGATAAAATTTGGCGCCGTTGCCGGGGGGCAGTGGGCCAAAGGTAAATACGTATTTTATGTTCAAGATCCTTGTGATGAAAGATGGTTAGTGGTTCTACATCGAAAAACAATTGGTGTTAATATTGATGATGATGATTCAACCCTTGATACTTGTCTTACTCCTTTCTCAACACAAATGTCGAGTAATGTCAACGGAGAAGAAGAAGTTGATGACACCGTCCCAAATCGTAATGATCATGAGAAGGAAAATTAATTTACATCGTATAATGTAATTTATTTTATATTTACTTGCTTTATTAATTTTAGTTACACAACTTAATATAGTTTTCATACGTTGTTTAATTAATGTTGTTTTTAACAGGAACATGGCAACACCACCCAGCTCACCTCGTCCTCTTCTTGAGTCAACAACACCTTCTTCACCATCTACGTTGAAGAAGACAAGAAAAGAAACACGACTTAGATCATTGGCTACATGATGCAATTCTACCCCCCAAGGGCATTGGATAGAAGACTCCAAAAAGATTGGGCCAGGGATTCAAGAGAAGGCCCTAGGGTTCTCATGAGCCATAAAGTAGATTTCGGGCCCATGGGCTAAGTATGAGCCCACTTATCTTTGTACATATTAGATTAAGCTTTCATTATTTTTGGGCCTTGTATTTAGGGCTCCATAATGTAGGTAGGGTACCCTAGAAATGTAGGATTTTTTAGCCCTTGTATTTTAGGGCACCTAGACTAGTTTTTGTATTAGGGATTGTTTTGTAATTTCATATGCATTAAGTGAATATTTGATGTGTGTGTTGGGAAATAAATTTAATTGAATTGGAAGAAGCCCAATCCAATTAAATTTTAGAGGGGGAGGTGAGCATTTGCTTGTTACACTCCATTGTCATATCATAGAGTCACTGCATGTCCTTCATGATTTACATGTCTCATGACACCTAAGCACACTTAGTGGACAATCTTGGACTTGATCTTGGATTAGTAGGCTGAAACATAGCTAAAATTCACTTATCATAATTAGTGAAATTTTGGCTCCAAAATTTGGTTCCACAAATTCAATTTCAAATTCAAGTGAAATTTGAATAGAAATTCAAATTTCCCTCTAATTTTGTGTGACACTTAGGCTATAAATAGAGGCCATGTGTGTGCATTTTTTTCAACTTTGACCATTTGAGAATTACACTTCAAAGTTCATACCTCATTTAAGGCACAAAATTTCTTGCTCTTTCTCTCCTTCTCCCTCCACTCATCTTCTCCTACCTTCAAGCTCTTATCCATGGCTTCCTATGGTGGTGAGCTTGTTATTGACTCATTAATGTGGCATTATTTTCTCCTATTTCTTAACCCTTTTTGCACCATTTTAAGTACTGATTAGTTTTAGTTGTCAAATTAATTAGGCAGTTTTATTATTTGGGCCCATTCAGCTAATTTGATGATTTTAATCTAATTTTAGGAATTAATGAAGCATTGGGCTTGAATCCAGAATTGGGCTTGGACTTGAAGAGGACAGACTATTTTATTCTACAAAATTAGATCTTATCTTATCTTATCTTATCTAGATATTATTTAGATTTGATCTCATCTAGATATTATTTCATCTAGATCTTATCTGATCTTGTCTTATCTAGATTTGATTTGATTTTATTTATGGGCTTGGATTTAAAATAGATTTGTAAGCTTTGGGGCTGGAAAACTATATAACAGCACCAAGGTTCTAGTTTAGCCTCTCTCTCTTCCTTTCTTCTCTCTCTCCTGTTTTCATTTTTAGTTTTAGGCTTCTCTTCTCTTTCTTCTTTTTTGTTTTTTTTTCGTTTTTGCAATTCCAGTTCTGACTTTTCGTTTTAGCAATAAAATTTCATTCTTCAATCTATAATTTCCTTCTCTATTGATTAATGGAAGGCTAAGTCCCCAGCGTTGTTTTCTCTTGAGGATCAAGCACAGTTCTCTTTGAGGTTCTATTATTACTGTTAAATTCTGTTTAGTTTTTCCTCTTCACTAATTACTCTGAATTTGTTGCTATTAATTCATGCATGCTTAGTGCTTGATTAATTGTCTCTGCGCTTAATTTACGCTCATGCTTAATGATCGTTTATGAGTAATTGGTGTATGTGTTGCTTAATCACATAACGAATGCCTTATGTTAAATTTCGCTTATTAATTTAATTTAGGATTGGATTAAGTGGTTGAACTGAATAAGGATAAACTCTCGTAACCTAGGATAAGAGACTTGCTTGTGAATCAAGGGGAAGCAACGTGTTTTAATTCTGATATTTTCTAATTCACATCTATTCGCTGTTTAATTTACAAAAGCAAACAACCCCCCCCATTCGTTACTATTTTCCTACTATTTGTTATGAACATTTGGTGTATCATTTCTCGTTGGGAAACGACCTAGGATCACTTCCTAGTTACTGCATTTTAATGTTTATTTGATTCGGGTACGGGCTCGATCAAATTTGGTGCCGTTGCCAGGGAGCAATGTCCAAAGGTTCATAATAGCTAGTAATTCGTGTTTTATGTTTAGTTGTTTTATGCTTTCATATGTTGTGTTAGTGTTGTGTTCATGTTGTGTTAAGTGTTGTTTAGTGTCTTGCTATTTTGTTTAGTGTGGTGTTTTGTTTTAGTTTTTCTGTTCAGCGCTTCCCTTGTTTCAGTTTTTGTGTTTTGCTGTGAATAGTGCTTTGCGACAGATTTAGCGACCACTTTTGTGAACTGGAAAACAGGATAGTAGTAATCCCTTAGCGACAGATTTTAGAGACCACCCTTGTTGAATTAATTGGGATTTTTTGTTTTGGTAGCTATAGTTGTTATTTTTGGATGAATTTTTTTGTGGTCACTTCTTTTGATCCATAATTTGTGGGAAAAATAGCTGGAGCCCTTAGTTTGGTCAGATTTGAAAGTTCCAAAAAAGTAGCAAATTTGATTTTTGGCTAAATTTTTTTGAGGTCTCCTTCTTCCAAAAATTGCGATTCTGTCAAAAGTTTTTTATTTTCCAAGTATTATTCTCTTATTTTTCTTAACTTATCATTTTTAGCTTCTATAGTTAGACTTTGAATTTTCGTTTGAATTTTTTTGTGCTATCTTCTCATCATTTTATAAGGTTGCTCACAAAATTTCAAGTCATTTGGATATCATTTAATGGTAGCTTTAGTTCAAACTTACACTGTTACTTGCATAAGAAGGCAACTAGTTGTGCATGCTGAATATAGTGTATGACTAGAGGCAATCCATCTGACTTACAACCCTTTGATCCTGAGATAGATAGAACATTTCATAGATTAGTTAGACATCATTTTGTACCTTTTGAGCATCCTGAGCATTCTGTTAATGGTGATTTTGAGCATTATTGTTTTGAACATTTTGATTTTGAACATTCTAAGAACATGGAACAACCTCCACCTCGTGAGATGACTCTAAGGGAAATGGCTGCACCTGATTTCACCTACGAAAGCTTGTGCATCGAATACCCTGATGAGGATGTCCCATATGTTCTTAAAACTGGACTGATCCATTTGCTTCCATAGTTTCATGGCCTTGCAGGTGAAGACCCGCACAAACATTTGAAAGAATTCCATTTTGTCTGCTCCACCATGAAACCCCCAGATGTCCAGGAGGATCACATATTTCTGAAGGCCTTTCCTCATTCTTTAGAGGGAGTGGCAAAGGACTGGCTATATTACCTTGCTCCAAGGTCTATCATGAGCTGGGATGACCTCAAGAGAGTATTCTTAGAAATTTTTTTCCCTGCTTCTAGGACCACGACCATCAGAAAAGATATTTCAGGAATTAGGCAACTCAGTGGAGAGAGCTTATATGAATACTGGGAGAGATTTAAGAAACTATGTGCCAGTTGTCCTCACCACCAGATTTCTGAGCAGCTTCTCCTCCAATATTTTTATGAAGGACTCAGTAACATGGAGAGAAGTATGATAGATGCTGCCAGTGGTGGAGCCCTTGGAGACATGACCCCTGCTGAAGCCATAAATTTAATTGAGAAGATGACTTCAAACTCCCAGCAATTTAGTGCCAGAAGTGATGCTATTGTCATTAGAGGAGTGCATGAAGTAGCCACAAATTCATCTTCATCAGCCGAGACTAAGAAGCTTGAAGGTAAACTAGATTCCTAGGTTTACCTGGTAACCCAACTGGCCATGAATCAAAAATCTGCACCTGTCGCCAGACTTTGTGGTTTATGCTCCTCTGTCGACCACCACACAGACCTTTGCCCTTCTATGCAACAATCTGAAGCAATTGAACAGCCTGAAGCTTATGCTGCAAACATCTACCACAGACCTCCTCAACCTCAGCAGCAAAATCAGCCACAACAGAACAATTATGACCTCTCTAGCAACAGGTACAATCCCGGGTGGAGGAATCATCCCAACCTTAGATGATCGAATCCTTCACAATAGCAGTAACAACAACAACCTTATTTCCAGAATGTTGTTGGCCCAAGCAGACCATACGTTCCTCCACCAATCCAGCAACAACAACATCAACAGCCCTAGAAACAACAAACAGTAGAGGCTCCTCCGTAACCTTCCCTTGAAGAACTTGTAAGGCAAATGACTATGCAAAACATGCAGTTTCAACAAGAGACCAGAGCCTTCATTCAGAGCTTAACCAATCAGATGGGACAATTGGCTACACAGTTAAATCAACAACAGTCCCAGAATTCTGACAGATTACCTTCTCAATCTGTCCAGAATCCCAAAAATGTGAGTGCCATTGCATTGAGGTCGGGAAAGCAGTGTCAAGAACCTCAACCAGCAACACCTTCCTCATCCGCAAATGAACCTGCCCAACTTCACTCTACTCCAGAAAAAGATGATGACAAAAATTTAAAGAGTAAGTTACCTAACAATTTCTATGCAGGTGAATCTAAAGAGAAGCAACATATCCCTCTTCCATTCCCTCCATGAGCAATTTCCAACAAAAAATTGGAAGAGGCAGAGATGGGAATCTTGGAAACATTTAGAAAAGTAGAGGTAAACATACCTCTGCTGGATGCAATAAAGCAAATTCCAAGATATGCTAAATTCTTGAAGGAGTTGTGCACTAATAAGCGGAAGCTTAAAGGAAGCGAAAGAATTAGTATGGGTAGAAATGTCTCCGCATTGATTGGTAAATCTGTTCCCCAAATCCCTGAAAAATGTAAAGATCTAGGTACATTCAGCATACCTTGTATTATAGGGAACAGTAAGTTTGACAATGCCATGCTAGATTTAGGAGCTTCTGTTAGTGTGATGCCTCTGTCTATTTTTAATTCTCTATCTCTTGGTCCCTTGCAGTCAACTGATGTGGTAATTCATTTAGCTAATAGAAGTGTTGCCTATCTTGCTGGTTTCATTGAGGATGTCTTAGTTAGAGTTGGTGAAACTGATTTTCCCTGTTGATTTTTATATTTTGAATATGGAGGAGGGATTTTCTAAAGGATCAGTTCCCATCATTCTAGGCAGACCTTTTATGAAAACTGCTAGAACTAAGATAGATGTATATGCAGGCACACTATCTATGGAGTTTGGTGATATAACTGTTCATTTTAATATTCTTGATGCTATGAAACACCCATCTGAAGATCTTTCTGTATTTCATGTTGAAATAATTGACCATATTGTTGATGAATACATGACTGATCTTCATTCTAATCTGCATGCCTGTCACTCTTCATGCATTGAATTTGAATTTGTACTTGATCATATGTCTGAATTTGATGCTGAGATTGAATCTGAAATTTATATTGATTACATGTCTGGTGATGTTTTAACTCTTGAGATTGATTTTCTAGAGTCAGATAGAACTAACCATGTTTCAGGAAGTACACATACCTCTGACTTTCTTTATGAGGTACAGGCTGAGAAACCATCTCTTTCTACCACTATCTAGCCGGCCACACCAGAATTGAAGCCTCTACCATCAAATTTAAAATATGCTTACTTGGATGATAGCAAAAGTTTTCCAGTAATTATATCTGCCTCCCTTGCTGATGAGCAAAAGGAGAAGTTGTTATCTGTTCTCAAGAAGCATAAGAAGGCTATAGGCTGGACCCTGGCGGACATTCCTGGTATTAGCCCATCCACATGTATGCATCGGATAAATTTAGAGGATGGGGCTAAACCAGTAAGACAACCACAGAGAAGACTCAACCCGGTAATTCTTGATGTAGTGAAGAAGGAGGTAACCAAGCTTTTGCAAGCTGGAATCATTTATCCTATCTCCGACATCCAATGGGTGAGTCCCATCCAGGTAGTCCCGAAGAAAACCGGCCTCACCGTGATAAAAAATGAGAAGGAGGAGTTGATTCCTACTCGGGTGCAGAACAGTTGGAGAGTCTGCATCGACTATAGGAGGCTGAACCAAGTTACCAAAAAGGACCATTTTCCACTGCCATTCATTGACCAGATTCTTGAACTCCTGGCAGGTAAATCTCACTACTGTTTCCTTGATGATTTTTCTGGTTATATGCAAATCACTATTGCTCTTGAGGATCAGGAAAAGACCACATTCACCTGCCCCTTCGGCACTTTTGCCTATAGGAGGAGGATGCCTTTTGGCCTGTGCAATGCCCCTGGTACCTTCCAGTGGTGCATTATTAGTATTTTTAGTGATTTTTTAGAAAATTGCATAGAGGTGTTGATGCAAGCTACATTGGAGCTTGTAGGCCTAGGATCTTCTTCATCAATGGATTCCTTTGCTTCTTGGAAGATGAATGGCAGCGGAATGGAGTAAGGAAGAGAGAGAGGAGACGCCACTTCAAGGAGAAGATGAGTCTAGAAGAAGCTCACCACCATAGGAGGCCATGGATAAGAGCTTGGAGGAAGAAGGAGAAGAATGAAGGGAGAGGGAGAGAAGAGCACGAAATTTTGTGCTCTAAATGAGCTTTGAAATCTGAAGTTTAATATTCAAATGATCAAAGTTGAAAAAAATGCACACACATGACCTCTATTTATAGCCTAAGTGTCACACAAAATTGGAGGGAAATTCAAATTTCACTTGAATTTGAAATTGAATTTGTGGAGCCAAACTTTGGAGCCAAAATTTCACTAATTATGATTAGTGAATTTTAGTTATGGTTCAGCCCACTAATCCAAGATCAATTCCAAGATTCTCTACTAAGTGTGCTTAGGTGTCATGAGGCATGAAAAGCATGAAGGACATGCACAAAGTGTGACTATATGATGTGGCAATGGGGTGTAGTAAGCAAATACTCACCTCCCCCTCTAAAATTTAATTGGATTGGGCTTCTACCAATTCAATTAAATTTATTTCCAACCACACACATCAAATATCCACTTAGTGCATGTGAAATTACAAAACTACCCCTAATACAAAAACTAGTCTAGGTGCCCTAAAATACAAGGGCTGAAAAATCCTATATTTCTAGGGTACCCTACCTACATTATGGAGCCCTAAATACAAGGCCCAAAAATAATGAAACCTTAATATAATATTTACAAAGATAAGTGGGCTCGTACTTAGCCTATGGGCCCGAAATCTACCCTAAGGCTCATAAGAACCCTAGGGCCTTCTCTTGCATCTCTGGCCCAATCTATTTGGAGTTTTCTATCCAATGCCCTTGCGGGGTAGGATTGCATCATTCCCTCTCCCTTGAAAATGATTTGACCTCAAATCCCGAGGTTCTTGAAACGCTGGGCTTTTTTCCTCAACACCTGTAAAAAGAACAAAAACATATGTATTAGTGGTGTTTAGTATGTTGAAGTAAGGTAAGGTCTGAAAACTCATTTCCTGGGCATCTTCCCATGAAGGAGCATGGTTCCTCACCAACTCAATGAGTGGCGCTACAAGTATAGAAAAATATGGGGCAAACCTTTTGTAAAAGTTTGTTAAGTCTTGGAAGCCCCAAATTTTTCTTACACTTGGTGGAGCGGGCCACTCAGGAATGACCTTTATTCTCTTAGGGTTCATGGGAACCCCTTGATCACAATTTAAAAAATTAAGAAAAGTAAAGCAATAGAACATACCTTTTTCTGTATTTTCATGTTGATTATTCCTACCAAAAAGTATGACAAACCTAAGGTGTCCCATATGAGTGCCTAAGTTTGTATTGAAACTAAAAATAAGAACAAACCTACCTAATGAGTCCCTATGTACACAAATCATGAAGATGTTGGGTGCACAAGTGATTTTACAAAAGAGTGTTGCACCACCCAAAACATTCATCACACCACCTATTTTAGGGATTTGGTGCCTAATAATACCTATTTTGGGCACAAACAAAGCTCAAGGATTTAATCTCTTGCGAACCAAACCCTCATCCAACAACTCCTTTACTTGAGGATTAAACTCAAGCCTAAGAGATGTGGCAATGCTAACAAGTGTCTTTTTACAAAGGAGAAAATGTGGAGGTTGTCTAAGAAGGGAAATTTCTTTAATATTTGTCTTTATTTCAAAATGTCTTTCCTTCTTAGCTAACCTTTTGGAGGAGACACTTACCTCCTTACACTCCTCCTTAACCATTAAAGGTTGTCCTTCTTCTTGGGGGTAGATCTCTTCACTAGATTCTTCCCCTTTTGCTTCTTCACTTTTACTAGAGGAAGGTGAAGTAGTAGCCTCATCTTGGCTACTATAAAGGTCTTGGCCCCTCATAATCATGGTTTTCTTGGTGGGGCATTGAGAAGTAATGTGTCCTCTTCCAAGACATTTAAAACACTTCATGGAGCTAGTCTTCTCTTGCATACTAGCCTTAAGGGGTTTCTTTTCTATTGTCTTCCCCTTATCATCTTTGGGCTTAGAAGGTCTCACCCCTAAGATTCCTTGACCTTGGTCTTTCTTTTGATAAGAGTGAGAGCCATAAGATTTTGAAGTAGACTTCCTTTTAAATTGTTGCTCTACCCTTATTTCCCAATCTAAATTAGCCTCTACATTGTCCTTCCCATGGAAGTATGGGAGTTTAATGTTAACCTCTTGAGGCTTTCTTTCATTTTCTCTCCTATGGGAGTGAGGTCTAAGATGTGACCTATGCCTTCCTTCATAATAGTCACGAAGTTCTTCACTTAGGCTCTTGCAAGAGTTATGACTACTATAGGAGACATGTTTTTCTCTTTTCATTTCTTTCATTATTTTTCTTCTTTCTTCCTCTCTTATTTTCTCTCTTTCATCTTGACTTATTTCTTCCACTCTTTTTTTACCTTTATCTTTTCTCTCTTGTTTTTCTTTCCACAACTTAAGGGATCTCAACTCATCTAATATCTTATACAAGGGGTCCTTAGGAGTAGAACCCTCACCATTAACACTAGATGAAGAATGAAGACTCATGTTGGTTCCTAAGTTATGGTTCTTTCTTGTTGGGGGTTTGAAAAAAAGGTAAAAGAAACTATGGTTGAAACTAGCCAAAATAAACACTAAAAGAGGTGTGAAAGATAAGGTAAAAACTAATTGGTAAAAGGCAAGCTATCTAGGCGGTTTGACAATGGAGGGTAAACGAAATAAGCTATGAAAATAAGCAAGAAATTAAAGTGCAAGAAATGCAAACTAGGCGGATCCTAAGAGTGTTTGGATGACCTCATTTAAGGTTCCCAACAAAACACTCACTATCCTAAGGGGAAATTGCCTAAAATTATTACACACAAATGGAAGTAGGATGACCTAGCGGAGGCTCCCAACTTACTTCCAATGCAAGGCCTTTTTGTTACAAAATTTGAAAGCAAAGCAAATTGCCAATTACAAAATTACAAAAAAAAAAGTCCTTAATTGTGGTGGCTATTCTCTCTTTGGTGTTTCACTCAATTTGGAGTGCTTCTTAGTCCAATAGTTCTTAAGGTGGTTGGCCCCTTGCTTCTTGACTCAAATTCTTCAAGGTATGGCATCAATCCTCCTTTCCAATTCCCTATATGGCAACTCACAACCAAGGAAACAAAGAGACAAGCAATAACCAAAGACCAAGAAATATGAAATGAAAGCTAAACCAATAGAGTTTTAACAAGACAAATTTCCAAGGATTATTCAACAATTAAAGCAATGAAAAGCACAAAAAAGCAAGCTAGGACTCAAAGAGAAACCTAGAATGGCTCTAGAGTAGAGTAGAAAAACTAAAAAGAAAAAAGACTCAAGAAACCTCTAGTTTTGGCACTTTTTTCACAATAATTTTCAATTGAAATTTCAGAACTAGGATTGGTATAAAATATGCACCAATTATAGAGCAAATTTTGAGCCAAAACAACAAACACACTTTCCTTTCACTTTTTTTTTCCTGGACACTGATTTTTCTGCCAACTTGTGAGATTTTTATTATTTTTTCCTTTAATCCAAATCGCTTGGTTCTTTTTTTATAATTTTGGTCCAGATGTCTAGAAAATTCAGTAAAACTTTCAGCTCCAAAATCGTAGTGACCAATTCCCAGTAATTTATGCAAGTTTGTATGTTCAAGCTGCCAGCACCAGCGATTTCAACCTAGAAATCAAGAGTAGTGTTTATGTTGCTTAAGGCTTGGATAGTTACAATTTGTATTTGCTTATGCTCATTTATCTTGAATAACACAATTCAAGAGATCTTAAGACTTATTTTGATTCACAAATCCAGCCACAACTCAGCACCACAACTCAACTTCATCATAGGCATCATGTAGGAAACTTAGAAAACAAAAAAAAGTTCAAGAACAAGACTACTTCTAGGAATTGATTTAGAACATGTTATGAACTAAATAACATGCATGAATTAGACTCAAAATTCAAAAGATAGGCTAAGAATGACAAGAATACATGAACAAATGTATCTAGAATTCAATCAACAAAATAAAAATTCAACACAAACTTAGAACATAATGTGACAATTACTATGACTAAACATGACTCTAAGACAACATAGATTAAGTGATTTACACTTAGATTTTTGTGTTTTTTTTTCTAATCAATATTTTGGAACAAAATTTAGATCTAAAGGTTCAGCACAAGAATACTATGAATGAAAATTGATAGAACCTAAAATCAACACAAAAACAATATTCAAGAGTAGATCTACAAAATTTGAACCATAGAAATGCAAGAACAAGTGTAGATCTAAGATTTAATCGGTTTTTTTTTTAATCTACTCTAAACAGCCCCAAACCACAAGACAATGGAGGATATACATGGAGAATAAGATGAAGAACAAGGAATTAAAGAGAATTCACCGAACAAAAAGATAGAGGAAGCAAAAGAACATCACCTAGATGAAGATGCTCTTGATACCACATGATGCAAGCTCCATTGGAGCTTGTAGGCCTAGGATCTTCTTCATCAATGGATTCCTTTGCTTCTTGGAAGATGAATGGCAGCGGAATGGAGAAAGGAAGAGAGAGAGGAGACGCCACTTCAAGGAGAAGATGAGTCTAGAAGAAGCTCACCACCATAGGAGGCCATGGATAAGAGCTTGGAGGAAGAAGGAGATGAATGAAGGGAGAGGGAGAGAAGAGCACGAAATTTTGTGCTCTAAATGAGCTTTGAAATCTGAAGTTTAATATTCAAATGATCAAAGTTGAAAAAAATGCACACACATGACCTCTATTTATAGCCTAAGTGTCACACAAAATTGGAGGGAAATTCAAATTTCACTTGAATTTGAAATTGAATTTGTGGAGCCAAACTTTGGAGCCAAAATTTCACTAATTATGATTAGTGAATTTTAGTTATGGTTCAGCCCACTAATCCAAGATCAATTCCAAGATTCTCCACTAAGTGTGCTTAGGTGTCATGAGGCATGAAAAGCATGAAGGACATGCACAAAGTGTGACTATATGATGTGGCAATGGGGTGTAGTAAGCAAATACTCACCTCCCCCTCTAAAATTTAATTGGATTGGGCTTCTACCAATTCAATTAAATTTATTTCCAACCACACACATCAAATATCCACTTAGTGCATGTGAAATTACAAAACTACCCCTAATACAAAAACTAGTCTAGGTGCCCTAAAATACAAGGGCTGAAAAATCCTATATTTCTAGGGTACCCTACCTACATTATGGAGCCCTAAATACAAGGCCCAAAAATAATGAAACCTTAATCTAATATTTACAAAGATAAGTGGACTCGTACTTAGCCCATGGGCCTGAAATCTACCCTAAGGCTCATAAGAACCCTAGGGCCTTCTCTTGCATCTCTGGCCCAATCTACTTGGAGTTTTCTATCCAATGCCCTTGCGGGGTAGGATTGCATCAGGTGTTTATGGATGATTTCACTGTATATGGATCCTCTTTTGATGTTTGTTTGGATAGTTTGGAAAAGGTTTTGAATAGATGCACTGAAACTAACCTTGTTCTAAATTTTGAAAAATGTCATTTTATGGTTGAGCAAGGTATAGTTTTAGGCCACATTATTTCCAATAAGGGCATTGAAGTAGATCCTTCTAAAATTTCTGTTATTTCACAATTGCCTTACCCCTCTTGCGTGCGAGAGGTGCGATCTTTTCTTGGTCATGCAGGATTCTACAGGCGCTTTATAAGAGATTTTAGCAAAGTAGCCCTTCAACTATCCAACTTGTTGCAAAAGGAGGTGGAGTTTGACTTTAATGATAAATGCAAAGAGGCTTTTGATTGCCTCAAAAGAGCACTGACTACCACCCCCATCATCCAGGCACCCGACTAGACAGTCCCTTTTGAGCTTATATGCAATGCATCCAATTACACATTGGGGGTTGTCCTTGCTCAAAAGATCTCCTTACTTCAGCTTACTTCTTTTCCACCATGACTTAGGGAGTTTTTCTTTTCCTATCTCCTTCTTTACTTTTATTACATTTGTCCAATTCTATTTGATGGTTTAATTTCTTTTAATCTTTTAATTGTGCTACATTGAGGACAATGTGTTGTTTAAGTATGGGGGGGGGGGAGTGTTCTTTGGTTTTGGTTTTGTTAGTTTTGTTGGGTTTCTAGTTTAATATTTTAGGTCAATTCTGTTTGCATGTACAACTTTGCATATTTTTCTTTAAATTATAGGATATGTTCAAGAAATGGGTAATTGTTCTGAAAATAAAGTCTCTTGACATTTTGTGATTTGAAATCCTTGTTTTTCCTCTACATGTCATGATAATTTTGAAAGCTCAATTTGAAAGTGATAAAATTTGTATTATTGCTTAATCCTGGTAGGTCGACATTTTCTCAGTAATTTGACTCTCTAGGGGGCTATACAACTCTGAATTAGGTAAAATCAATGACATTTGTTAGCTAACATCCAGGGTCACAACTTTTATGCCAACCATAAAACCTAATTCAATCATTTTCTTAGTCATTTTTAGGCTACAAGTGAACTCACATTGTTAGGAAAATAGTATGGGCTTAAAACAACTGATTTTCACTAAGCATGGATGTGCTCTCACCAATCACGACCAAATTTCACGAAAAACCTCCATTTTGTGAAGCAAAAGAGGCACAATTTGGACCTCAAAATACACTCAAATTCAAAATGAATAGTACAAAACATGTGATCACATCATGGGGAATAAAACCCCTCAATCAATTTCAAGAAAATATGGAAGAATCAATGTTGGATCAAGTGGCCTCGGAATAATTAAGAAGGGGGGTTGAATTAATTATTAGTGAACCTTTACTAATTAAAAATCTATCCTTCTTAATGTTACTAGATTCAATTAGGCTTTTACTACAAAATTAAGAAAGTAAAGAACAAAAATAGAAACTTAACCAAAAGTAAAAGCGATAATTAAAGTGCACAGCGGAAATTAAAGAGTGTAGGGAAAAAGAAGACAAACATAAGAATTTTATACTGGTTCGGCAACAACCTGTGCCTACATTCAGTCCCCAAGCGACCTGTGGTCCTTGAGATTTCTTTTCAACCTTGTAAAAGCCTTTACAAGCAAAGATCCACAAGGGATGTACCCTCCCTTGTTCTCTTTGAACAACCAAGTGGATGTACCCTCCACTTGAACTGATCCACAAGAGATGTATCCTCTCTTGTTCTCAGTTACAACAACCCAAGTAGATGTACCCTCTACTTGTACCACAAAGGATGTGCCCTCCAATGTGTTAAGACAAAGTTCTCAGGCGGTTAGTCCTTTGAAACTTTGTGAAGGGGAAACAAAAGATATCTCAGGCGGTTAGTCCTTTGAAACCTTTTGTTTAAGGGAAAGGGAAGAATCAAAATAATTCTCAGACTGTGTCGTTTTGAATTCCTTGAAAAGGGAGAAGGGAGACACAAAAGAATTCAGGCGGTTAGTCCTTTATTCTTTTGGAAAAGGGAGAAGAGAGACACAAAAAGAATTCAGGCGGTTAGTCCTTGTCGAATTCTTTTTGGCAAAGGAAGAAGAGAATGAAAAGATATAGCACACTTTTGTTTTCTGTGAAAGAACAAGGTTGGGAAACCAGAAAACTCAGAAAGCTTTTGGCAAAGGAAGAAGAAGAAGAAGAAGTTCAAAAAGATGTTCAAAGAGATTCAATGGTTGTAAAAGTATAACTTAAAAGTTTTTTAAATGCAAGTCAAGGTCTTGCTTTTATAGACTCTATGTCTGGTCAAGAAAAATCATTGGAAGAGTTATAACCTTGAGAAAAACCTAAAAACCATTGGAAGAGTTACATCTCTTGATTTTTATTCAAAACTTGTCACTGGTAATCGATTACCAAAACCATGTAATCGATTACACAAAACATTTTATGAAAAGATGTGACTCTTCACAATTGAATTTGAATTTCAACGTTCAGATACACTGGTAATCGATTACCAATATATTGTAATCGATTACACCATTTAAAAATCAATTGGAACGTTGCAAATTCAGTTAAAAGCTTTTGAAATCAAACTTTGCCACTGGTAATCGATTACAGGAAACTGGTAATCGATTACCAGAGAGTAAAAACTCTGGTAACTTAGAAAATTTTGAGAAAAACTCTTGAAAAACAAAACTGTGCTATGTTTGTTTTTTGAAAAATCTTTTCAATACTTCCCTTGTGAAGTCTTCTTGATTTCTTCTCTTGAATCTTGAATTCATTTTCTCTGGAACGCTAGGCAATCAATTCATGGGTCTCCGAACAAAATTTTTTGGCAGAACCAAATGGTCCACCGGTTTTTTTCACCTAAAAAGGCAAACATGCTTTTTGCAAAGAAAAATAAATCATTCTCGAGAGCACCATATCTTAGAGAAACAATATACTCATGCCAAGGGTAATCTTCCTTGTAACCGAAAATGAAGGGCAGGATGTCAACATTTATCTTTTAAATGAACATTCAGGGGAAACATTGGGTTAAGCTGAAACTGGGAATAAATCACTCATAATGTATAAAAACTCACACAGGCAAGTGTTTTACCCTAATCCCAAACCATAACTGCACCATGACTTTATTTTGCAAACGATTTCCTATCGAATCAAAAGATCACATGCACGATCACGGATCAATTGGATTTTCTCGAGGGTAGTGTTTTTGGAGAGGAAACTGGGTGTTTCGGTCTTTTCCTCTTTGTTTAAGTGGGACAGGATATCGCCAGTCGAGAATGACTTTGAATGGCAATCCCAAAGGAAGAACCACCAAAAAATGGGTTTTCCTTTGCCGATAGTCATTTACCTTGCCAAAAATTTATCTGGTCTGAAGATCTTCTGTTCTCTTTCTTTCATTGATTGGGAATTACTCTGTTTTCCTCCGATCTTTTCCTTTTTTACTTTCTTCTGATCTTTGATCAGGAATCCTTCTTTTCCTTTCTTTTTATTTCTTCATTTTCTTTCTTTTCATCTCTTCCTTTTCTTTCTTTTCATTTCTCCCTTTTCTTACTTTTCGTTTCTCCCTTTGGGAAATCAGGTTTTAGCATTCGTTATTTGCTCTCCCTTGAGAAGATTCCGCTATCCTTTGCTTCGGGGGAAAGGATGAGGATTCCTTTTATAGGCCAAGGTTCAAAGTAGTCTAAGGTCGTGTCTCAACGGGGTCTTTTATCGCGGGTGCCCAATCTTGATATCTGGGGCACAACAAATTTGTGTGTCAAGGTATTGGTCTCGGGTTGAACTTCCATATCATTTCCACAAGGCACGCGTAACAATGATGATTTGGAAACAGCGTGCAAAATTAGTCATGGCCACAGCTAGGTGGGCACTCAAGCATCCAGTTTATGGCATTGTGATACTACTGTTGGGGATTTACACAAACAAACCCAACGTTTCCAAATTATGTTCTTTCATCGGTTCAATGAAACCATCCATTCTTATCTCGGTCATTCAGGAAAATAAACTCTTAGCGTCAGTCCCTTGTTTCCAAAAGATATGTTTGCTCTCTACGAATGATTTATGCTTCCTACGACCATACATGTCGACCTTCGAGGTCTTCCTTTCTTTTTCATTTCGTTTCATTTTTTATGTTCACAAAAAACTATACATCCATTGCCATCTATGAGAAAAACCTTTTCTTTGTACACCTACATTCCTATGCATGACGAACTTTTTCTGTACACACACGCATTAAAACTCTTTCTTTGTATACATAGACACGACATTCGTTCACAACGCTTTATTTTGGGCGTTATGATGATTTTTTGTTCATTTTATTTTTAGGACGACGTTCCTAAATGAAAAACTCTACACGGTTCCAGAATTTCAACAAACACTATTGACAACAACGAAGTAAGCACTAACGCAATAGTCCAAACAAAATATATGCACAAAACAAATGACTATCGCAACAACAAAAAACAAACGTTAGTCCCTCAAGTCATAGAAATAAAATATCATGTAAATGATAAAGGATGAAACATAAAAAGAACAT
The DNA here is from genome assembly GCF_004193775.1 of Glycine soja. Lineage (NCBI taxonomy): Eukaryota > Viridiplantae > Streptophyta > Magnoliopsida > Fabales > Fabaceae > Glycine > Glycine soja. Next base: position 21,945,991 of record NC_041020.1, on the reverse strand, counting down.
GAATCTGGGGATCCCACGATCATGTGGCTCTTGGGTCACGGTAACAAAAAGTGGGGTGGTCGAAAAAAGCAGGGCTTTTGCTCCTACGTATCCTCAATTTGTGATGAGGAACTCAAACCTACGTAGTTCTTGATAACTGTGAGACTAAAAATAGTCTCGGTGTTTTCTTCACTAAAATGCGAACATGCTTTAGTAAAGAGACAAAACTTCCAACTAATCAGAGCAACATATGCTTTTTTTTTTTTTTTTTTGAAAAATGATGTGTCTATCGGGGAAGGAGAGTATGCTGATGAAATTTTCTCATAACCATAAATGAGATTTTGGATGTTAGCATTTCGTTTCTAAACGACCATATAGAGGAAACACTGGGTCCAACAAAGACAGCAGAAAATCACTCAAAGTGTATCAATCTCACACAGGTAAGTGCTTTATCCTAATTCTGAACCATAGATATGTCATGACTTGATTTTGCAAATCATTTCCTATCAAATCAAAGATTACATGCGTGATCATGGATCAATAGGATTTATTTTGGGAATGGTTTTTAGGTGGGGAATTTGGCTTTGAGTGTTTTTGCCTTTTCCTCTTCTGTTTTTGTTTAGTGCGTGGCGAGAAAGTCGCTAGCGCACAGGATTTTGTCGGCAATCAAAGGGAGAGGACCACTTTAGGTCGTGGTTTCCTTTTTCTTGTTTACTTGGTGACAATTTTGTATTGTTCAGATATTGTCTGGTCAAAAGACCTTTCTATATATTTCTTCTGTTTTCTTCAGATCTTTGATCGGGAACTTTCTTTTTTTTTTTTTTTGCTTTCTTCCCCTCTTTGATTGGGAATTTTCTTTCTTTCTTCCTTTTTTTTTGTTTTCTTCCGAGGGCAATGATTGACATTCTCACCCTGGGTCAAGGTTTATGATAAGTTGGGATTTTGGCTCAAGGCTTGTAGAATGGCTGGTCATGATATATGTCAGGGTTTGGCCAGCGATTCGGGGATAAAGGGGATGTCCCACATTATTTCCATGATATACATGTAACAATGATGATTAGGAAATTTTATGCAAAACTGGTCATGCATGCACCCATGTGGACACTCAAGCATCAAGTTTTTATGGTCATGTGACACTAGGGCTCAGGATTCATTTTCCCTATTTAAGTCAACCTAGTGTTTCCAAAATATATTCTTTTATCAAATCATGCATTCATCCAAGTCCATTTTGGGCGTTCGGGAAAATTTTCATAGCATTCACCCTTTAGGTGTATACACATTTTTTCAAAAACTGGTTAAGATCAGTAAAATCTTTCAAAGGAAAGTTGGAAATTATCTCTTTTCACAAGCATGTTGTTTTTTAGCTAGACAACTTTTATTTTTTATTTTTTTTTAATTTTTTTTATTTTCTTTTTTTCTTCCTTCTTTTTCTTTTCTTGCTCTTTTTTTTTTCCATGAGGTATTTTGCTATCTAAACATACGTATATTTTTGTGAGGTATTTTGCTATATACATGCGTGTCCAAGGTATCTTGCTACCTAAACATACATATATATGTTTTGTGAGATATTTTTGCTATATACATGCATATCCAAGGTATCTTGCTACCTAAACATACATATATATATTTTGTGAAGTATTTTTGCTACATACATGCATATCCAAGGTATCTTTCTACCTAAACATATATATATATATATATTTACATACATGCATATCTAAGGTATCTTTCTACCTAAACATACATATATATATTTTGTGAAGTATTTTTTTTGTTTACATACATGCATATCTAAGGTATTTTCACTACCTAAACATACATATATATATTTTGTGAGGTATGACTACCTTCCGAGCTTGTGCTTGTTTTATTTAAATTCCTAGGATCATGAGCAACTAGGTGTGTCCTGCTATGACTTGAGAAACAAAAGTGATCAAATAGCAAGCAGAGATTTAAAAGGTACTAGGTTTCCTCCTAGTAGCGCTTCTTTAACGTCTTGAGCTGGACGCCTTATGACTTGTCGGTCACAGACCTAGTACTTTGCTTACCTTTGGCTTTGGACTTGGTTGCCTATTGGTCGGCCATGTGTCGTAAGCAACGCTCTAACCTTTTTGTGGATGAGCTGAGGTGAACTCTAGAGGTGGTGGCGGTGCGTCTGTTGCTCGCTGCCGGCCATCCCCAGGCTGCTGTGGTGTTTCGCCCTGCGCCTGCCTGGGGGCGCAGTACTTCTTGATGAAAGCTCGATTAGTAAGGGGCCTGATGACCTTGCTGGGGGCGACAGGCACTCCGTAGAACTAACAGAGGCCCGTAATTAGAGCTGGCAACTCCAAGACCCTGTTGGACTTCTTCGGGTTCACTGGGTGTCTTGCGGGCGCGATCCCTGCAAACAATAGATGAAATGAGAAATCAGTTGAGCGATGTGCATACTTACCTATGTCATGATGACGTGATCTTGCTGGGGGGAACGGGCACCCTGTAGGACTACAGAGGCCCGTAACCAGAGCTGGAAACCCCAGGGCCCTGTTGGACTTCTCCAGGTCCACTGGGTGTCTTTGTGGGTGCGATTCCTACAAACAATAGATGGTATCAGAAATCAGTTGAACCATATGTATACTTACCTATGTCACGATGGCATGACCTTGCTGGGGGAACAGGTACCCTGTAGGACTGACAGAGGCCCGTAACCAGAGCTGGAAACCCCAGGGCCCTGTTGGACTTCTTCGGGTCAATTGGGTGTCTTGTGGGCGCGATCCCTGCAAACAATAGATGACATCAGAAATCAATTGAGCCATGTGCATACTTACCTATGTCATGATGGCACAGACCAACTGATACATCTGCAGGGGGAGATTGGCATTGTGGTCGCTGGGCAGAATGTTGCTAAATAGCAACGTCATCCATATCCATGTAAGAGTGGTCATGTTGGTGTGCATGATCCGCACGCATCTTTTTGCATCGGCACGGGTGAAATCTTGCCCCGGTATGCATAGTAAATGCGTGATAGCCTCCCTCTCTGGATGTGCTTGCCCAGTTGGTCGCCCTCCAATATCAGGGGGTGGCCCAGGAACTGATAAAAGGAAACTATTGGCCCCTTAACCGGGAGCGCAAGTCTCAGTGAAGCATCTAAGGGCAAAGGACCTTATATTCTCTTAAGGTGTGGATATGGAGCACACTAAAAATGAGGACGGGTAGCCCTCTAAAGGCGAGGGCGTGCAGCCCTCTGCAGGCGAGGATGTGCAGTCCTCTGATGGCGAGGACATATAGTCCTCTAAAGGTGATAGGTACTAGTACCCAAGGGTCCACCTTTATGAGAAAGCAAGAGATCGACTCATCGAGAGGGTCGGTCATCCAAAAAGATTGGACACGAGATGTAGGAAATCTATGCAGTTAACATGATTTTTTAGGGATGCAGACGCATGCAACCTTTGTCGTGAAATTTGGTAATGCTGACCTCATATGAAACAATGCAATGCAATGGAAAGTTTGTACAATGTTCATGACATTCTTTCCCTATTTTGTGATTTTGATTTTGATTTAATTTTTTTGGAAAGCACAGATTGACTGTCCTTTTGAAAAAGGTGATAATTCATGCAACCTTATCCTATCTTTTGCAAATCTCTCCGGGAACTCCCTCAGAGTGTATGTCCTGTTTGATTTAGTCACTTGACCATTTTGGAGTGACCGCAATGGAGCCGTTTGACGTTTAATCAATCTATTGAAATTCCAGGGTTTGTCCCCCCCCCTTTTTTTCTTGTTTAAGAACTTCGACGGGTGGGAACTTTTGATCTGCCCCTATGTTCACTTGAGGCTCATGCATGATGCCCCTTATTGCCCCAGTGTAAGGCTTTGAGGTACCAATTGTTATCTTTCGTCATGACCTTGTAGATGGGAACCTATTGGGTGAGAACTTCTAATCTGCCCCTAGGTTCGCTTGAGGTTTTTACATGGTGCCTTTCATTGCCCCAGTGTAAGGCTTTGAGGTACAATCGTTGTCTTTCGTCATGACCTTGTAGCAAGGAACCTATTAGGTGAGAACTTCTAATCTGCCCCTAGGTTCGTTTGAGGTTTATGCATGGTGCCTTTCATTGCCCTAGTGTAGGGCTTAGAGGTACCAATTGTTGTCTTGTTTTCACAACCTCGTAGTGAGGTAGAATGAAAGAAGCAGTTGATTCTTGCAAAAATAATTTTCCAAGGACGAGAAATAGTTAAAGGATTTTTCAGTTGATGGATTAAGTCAAATGACTCCTATGTAGAAGCAAGATGTTTTGATGTCTTGATGATGCTAAAGGATCAAGTGCTTCTAAGTTTTATTCAAGACAAGAATCCAAGAAAATCAAGATATATGATCAAGTTGATCTCTAGAATCTTTAGGAAGAAGTTTCCAAATTGAAAAAACAAAAGGTTTGACCAAAGAATTCTATCATTTCAAATTGAGATTTGCTCTTTGGTAATCGATTACTAGCAGCTGAAAATGTTTATAACAGTCACTAGAAATTTGAATTCAAAATTTATAACGTGTAATTGATTACACATGGATGGTAATTGATTACCAGCAGTTTATTGAACGTTTTAATTCAAATTTATAAAACCTGTAATCGATTACACAAGTCTTGTAATTGATTACCAGAGGGGATTTTCAGAAAATAATTTCCAAGAGTCACCTCTATTCAAATGTTTTATGAATGGCCATCAAAGGGGACTTGGAAACACTAATTTAAAGAGAGTTTTCATTGCTCAAAAAGTTTTATCCTCTCGAAAGATTAAGAGTTTTTCTGAACTGAAATGTCTTTATCCTCTCAAAAAGATTCCTTGGTCAACCACTTGCATATTCAATAAGGAATTTTGATTGATCTTCATTGTACAATCTATCTCTTTTAAGAGAGATTTCTTCTTCTCTTCTTATTTCTGAAAAAGGGATTAAGAGACTGTGGGTCTCTTGTTGTAGGGGATTCTTGAACACAAGGGAAGGGTTGTCCCTGTGTGGTTCAGACTTTGTAGAAGGAGTTTTACAAAGAGAGTGAAAAATCTCAAGTGGGTTGCTTGAGGACTGGACGTAGGCACGGGAAGTGGCCGAACTAATATAAATCAAGTTTGCATTCCTCTCTTCCCTTAAACTTCTTTTATTTATTGCTATTTATCTTTTGCTTTAAAGAAGTTTATTTTGAATTGTCTTTTGAGTAATTCATGTTAAGGGTGCATTGTTAATCAAAAAAAGAGAGAGTGTAAGTTTAATTGGGGAATAGTCTTTGTATCTTAATTCAACCCCCCTCTTTCTTAAGGTAACTGAGGCCATTTGTCCAACATCCTATTCTTGATAACTCACTTCTCCCTTAAAAGACAAACTTTCCGGAATGAGGTCACATGAACGTCTTGAAAACACAATCAATCAAATGTTTTTTTTTGTGAAATTTAATTTTGCTTTACTTGTCATTTTACGGCACCCTCATCAAATGTGTAGCATGAGTAATTTTTGATTGAACGGTCTTGGAAGTCCAAACTTAGGAGCGCAGGTCGCTTAAGCAAACAGACCAATGGCTTGCACCCACATTTCGGTGAAAGTTGAATAAGCAAAGATGCGTTTGTGAGAGGATGAGGGACAAAGATATCAAATTTATCCATTTTATTTAGAATTGTAACTGTGGTTTACAATAATGGTACACACTTGAAAATCCTGATGAGTCATAAGAGAAATCTAACAACAGTTTTCAAAATTGCCCCATGTGTGGCATCTCTTGTCAATGTCAGGATTTACACGCGATTCTCCTCAAATTTCAGACAGCCCGCATCAATTAGACCTTTCACCTTACGCTTCAGAGCCCTACAATGCTCAATGGAACGCCCCGGGGCTTCTCCATGACAAGCACACGTTGCGTTCGAGTCGTATTCTCGGAGAAATGGAGGTTGATGAACCATGGCTAGGGTTATGGCTACCATTGAATTATCAAGTAGATATGGAGCAAGTCAGCATAGGACACTGGAATTGGGGTGAATTCTACAGGCTTTCTCGCTGCAAAATTCATTTCTTGGTTGGTGTTTTTGGTTTGTGCTAAAGGTGGTGTTCGTCATTGGAAGTGCGGTAGACAAACTTTGTGGTTGATTTAGGGATTGCCTTTGTGCATAACTGGGTGGTGGGTAAGGAGAAGGTTTGTTATTGGCTGAGTAATGACATTGTTGGGTTGGTGGGAAACTTGGCTGTATAGGAATGGCAGTCATAGCATGGGCTTCTCCCTCATTCTCACCCTTTTCATTTGCCCTAGTTTTCTCATTCGTCTAAGCAGGATGATTAAATTTGCCTCTTTTCAAACCCGCTTTGATCCTTTACCCGGCGAAGACCAAATCCGCAAAGCTTGAAGGTGTGTAGCCCACCATCTTTTCATAGTAGAATACTGGTAATGTGTCTACTATCATTGTCCTCATTTTTTTTTTTCGTCATTGAGGGTGCCACTTGGGCTGCTAGGTCTCTCCACCTTTAGGCATATTCTTTGAAAGATCCGTGCCCCTTTTTGCACATGTTCTGTAGTTGCATCCTATCCGGAACCATATCAAAATTGTACTGATACTGCCTAACGAAGGCAACCATTAGGTCCTTCCAAGAATGGACTCGGGAAGGCTCCAAGTTAGCGTACCAGGTAACAGCTACCTCAGTAAGACTTTCTTGGAAGAAATGTATCAGCAATTCCTCATCTTTTGCATATGCCCCCATCTTCCGACAATACATCTTTAGATGGTTCTTGGGGCAAGTAGTCCCCTTGTACTTGTCAAAGTCTGGCACCTTGAACTTGGGAGGGGTGATGATATTGGGTACTAGGTACAACTCTTCTAGGTTAACAAAGGCATAATCTTCACCTCTTAAATGGCCCTGAGCCTTTCCTCTAGATGATCCAACTTTCCCATTTCTGCCATAGCATGAGGGTTTTTACTTGTTGCGGAATGCAAGAGGTGTAGCTGGGGATGATACTGAGGGCCCTCCAAAGGGTTTTGTAGGGGTATACCACCAACTGCTTGCCCTTCAGTGGCATATCCGAGGCAAGGCTCGAAGTCGGCTAGATTGTGGTGGGGAATTTCATGTGTCTCCCCCGCGGTTTAAGAGACATGTGCATGATCAGTTTGGGGTTGTTGGCTCTCAATGGGTATAGGAGTGGAGTTATTGACATCCTCATTGGGAGTGTATTGGGTGGTGTATAGTTGGGAGCCAGGCCATATGGCGGGAAGGCGTGCTCGTTTTGAATTTGCACATCATGGGGGCCGCCCATACTTCCCAAATCTTTGCCTACCATAGCTGAGGTTGGATGATTCATTTGGTTGAGGCCAGATGGGGGCATCGGGTTCACCTTAGCAACAGTGCTGGTAGCGGCAACTGCAACCGCACTGGCTTCCATTATCTTCTTCATGATCATCATGGCTTCCATCATCGTGGCCATTTGCTCTTTCATGGCCTCCATGTCGGCCTTCATCTCCTCTTGTACCTCCTCTACTTCACCCATTACTCTAGCTCTAGCACAGGTTCGATGAGGGCACCGTAAAGCATGTTTTTTTTATAACAATGATTAAGTTCATTTTATTTTATTTTTCAAGGAAAGAATGTAATGAGCAATGCAACCAATGAAAAGCATGGATGTATGCGAATGATGCATAGTTGAAGTATTGCGAATTTTTACACAGGACATGGGGTTGAATCAATTTAGATTTTCAACATGGTCCATGACATCTTTGTCAAGGTGTAGCTGAAAGTAACAAGGATATCAACAATCCTACACGTGTTTGGCAGTAGACGAAGCAATGATGTAACACGATCCATCTTTTGCCCCAATTTTGCAAGATGGTTACTTCCTAACTTCAACTTGACTCGATGAACCTTTTCGTAAAAGCATGAGCTTGGTTCAACCCCATAACCCAGGGAATGGCAATTTTGATCACCAATACTTCATCAACATTTCATAGGGATGAAAGACCCGGGAATACGCATGCTATGCATGGAAAATGTAATTATCAGATTGAGATGCCCGAAGAAACATCCTTTCTTAGTTAACCATGCATTAGGTACCATGTTCAATCATTTTGTTTTTAAGTGAAATGGGTTTATGATCCCAACATGGTTGGCTCATGGTACCAAATATATGCAACTAAAAATGCACCGTGAATTTTCGCGCTTTCTTTTTTGTTTTTGTCTTGCAGGGGAAAACGCAAGGGTCACGCATTAGGTACCATGTTCAAAAAAGTTTGTTGAATGCATATGCATGATGATGCAATGACTCATGCAAAATGTGATGCTGGAATATGATAACGGACAAATGTAGGAACGATATGTTCATTATGATGCCATGAAGAGATGCTTATGCAATGCATGATATGAATGCATTTACGGACACGAGAGCCCGGAAAATCATCTCTCTTTACTTGCGCATTTGGGGGCGCAGTGCCCTATGTGTGCAGTTAAGAAGACGATATGAATCTTCCTACTTCCCACGACAAAAGACGAGACCCACATACAACGCATGTGTGACGGCATGATGCAGATGCACAAAAGCGCAACAGGGGGATTTACACAACATGGCAATATCCTCAAATAATCATACAACAAAGGCGTACATGACCTTTAGGTTATATGCATGACAGTGTTTAAGAGGCACGCAGCGTGTTCGCTTCGTGCCCCTATTTTAGGGACCTATAGGATAATATCTAGGGGTCTCTAATAACTACTCCCAACGATCCATATCTCACATGGCTGTTTTCTAGAGGCATCATCACTCAAGATAATAATATTGCGGCGCTATGGAATACCAGCGACAACACATTATAAAGAGAGAAAGCTCTAGACGAGGTTTCACTATTATCAAGCAAGTCGGAGACCTAGCATGACCATAGATTCACCTCCACTCCTTAAATTCCCATGGACCCGGGTATAGGGCCCCTTTTTACTCAAACCCATGGGTGCTTAGAATGTGGTGTAAAAATGTGGAAAAGACAGCATTCATTATATTTACACAGTTCAAAAATGCACACACAAAGTTTCACAATTCCACAGTTTCCTAAAATAGGCCTAACTCACAAAAACAATCCCCAGTGGAGTCGCCAACTGTCGCAACATGCCCTTTTGCGGGCGAGCGAGGCGAGGCTCACGGGTGCGCTTTCCTCAGCAATTTCAAGTGAATACGAAGTGCCAAGAAGGTTGAACCCCTTCCTTCTTCATTCCTCCCCCTATTTATAGCAAAATAGGGGAGGAGCTTGCCACCCAGCTTGCCCAGGCGAGCCAGGTTGCTTCCTCCAGAAGCAACCGCCTTCTGAAGGAAGAATCTAGAATGCCCAAGTGGGCCTGGTTGCTATTTACACCCCCTTTTTTACTAAATACACCTCCTTTACTTTTTTTGGTGATTCTTTCTTTGTAACTTTACGAAACTTTACGAATTTCGTAACGATACTTATTTTCTTTCTGTAAGGTTACGGAACCTTACGGATCATGTATTTACTCTTTTTTAGCTTTCAAAGAAGTTACGGAAACTCACGGATTGCGAAACAATACTTCCTTTTGGTTTCTGTCACATTACGGAATTCCACAGATTGCGTTACCATGCTTCCTTTTGATTTCCAGCATGTCTCGGGACTTTACATATTATGCAACAAAGGGTGCCAAGTTTCTTGAAGCGGTCAATCAAGGGTTGTATGCTTTCAAGCAAAAGTCCTCAGACGAAATTTGGGTATGACACATACAAAAGAAATATAACAATTAATACATTCTAAAGTGATCATATGTTTCTTATATTTAAGACAATAGAATACTACCATTGGTTTCTCGTATAAAGGACCTAAATCATAAATTAAAATACACAACTCATGAACTCTTAGTTTGACATTTTTAATGTTTTATTTTTTTTCTCTCTTTTGGTTGTGTATTTCACACACTATTTCTCAAACTAACCAAAAAGATTTATCTCTCAATCATTTCAAATTATCTTAATTTATTTTATCCTTAGTTGTATATATAATCTTCTTAACTATTTATCCTCATTGTTTTAGTATAGATCACATGTATCTAGCTTAAGGTCTCCGATGAAGATTACTCACCGCTTCCAATGGAGACTACATCGTACCAATACCATTGTCAACAAAAAAAACATATATCCTACTCAAGGAGGGTAGGACTAGTATGAGAGACAAAGTTCTCTTTATGAGTATTTAACGGAATTACATCTTCAAAACTTGAGACTATCAGATAAATTGAAATAATTTTATGTCAGTTGATCTATGTGTTTGAAGGTATCACTTATTCTTTTTAATCTACCATATTTCATCTCTATCTCTAAATTGAAATAAAATATTTTTTTTGAAAGAATATGTCAATAGTTAAAAATAACTTTATATCACAATTTAAATTATTAATTGAGTATCAAATATAATTTATATATTGAAATATATTTATTTATTATGAATTTTAATTATATAAAGCAAGCATTTATTCTATCCACACAATCTTAAATACTACTATTTTCCAAATATTTAAAAATGTTGTGGGAAGAGGATTATGATCCTCATTTCCAAATTTGTCAATGCTATTTTCTTTTGTCTTGGACCAGAGATCATGGGTTTCTTTCAATCCATTGCGTCAAACACTAATCTTGCTCGCGGTATGGTGGAAGCTTGCTTGAGAAGCTTCTATGGAGGTTGGATCTTTGAGCTTCAATGAGGTCCTTCAATGGTGATTTTTAGCCATGGAGTTGCAGTGGAAGATAAAGGAGAAGAGGTGAGAGGAGGCACCATCCGCTAGGGAATAAGTCATAGAAGAAGAAGCTTCACCATCAAGAAAGTGTCTTGGATAAGAAGCTTAGAGAGGAAACTTCAATGGAGGAAGAGAATGAGAGAGAGAAAAAAAAAGTGGGGTGGGAATAAAGGAAAGATAGGGAGAGAAGTTGAACTTTGAAGTGAGTCTCGCAAGACTCTCATTCATCAAAGTTATAACAAGTGTTACACATGTTTCTATTTATAGCCTAACACATGGGAAACTTCCTTGAGAAGCAGGGAAGGTAGCTTACTTGGGAAGCTAGAGGAAGAAAGCTTCCTTGAGAAGCTAGAGGGGTGGCTACTCACACTCCTCTAATAGCTAAGCTCACCCCTATGCCAAAAATACAATGAAGGAAGGTAGCTTCCTTGGGAAGCAAGGAAGAAAGCTTCCTTGAGAAGCTAGAGGGGGGCTACTCACACCCCTCCAATAGCTAAGCTCACCCCCATGCTAAAATACATGAAAATACAAAAAAAAAAAATCCTACTATAGAGACTACTCAAAGTGCCCTGAAATACAAGGCTAAAATCCTATACTACTAGGGTACCCTATCCTTAATTTGTAGGGTACCCTATAAACCTAAAATGACCAAAATACAAAGCCTCAAATAAGGAAAACCTATTCTAATATTTACAAAGAAAAGTGAATCCAACCTTGGTCTATGGACTCAGAAATCTACCCTGAGGTTCATGAGAACCCTAGGACCTTCTTTAGCAACTCTAGTCCAATCCTCTTGGAGACTCTTGTTCATGGCTCTAGTGACTGGTCCCTTCCTAGGAAGGATTGCATCACGGTACATGATTATTGCTGAATTAAGAAAATTTTACACACGATGTGAATTAAACATAAGTTTTACCACTAAATATAGATGGATTCTACGTGAACAATTATGATAATCCAATCCTTTGGGTTATTAAGGCTATTTTTCTTTTTGTCATCTCCATCTTTATGTGATAAGAATCTCCAAATTTAGGATAGAAAACGAGATAGTCTCCATAGAGATTCCCAAATAACAAGATTTTTTTTTGTACCCAATACTCCTATCCGCACTAATGCAACATAACTGAAAAGGGTTACTGTGCCTTTTGCGCGCACTGGTCATGTTTTGTTTTTTCATTTTATAATTGAACATGTCTATTTGTGTCTTCTTTCTTCGTGGTTATCCAGTTATAAAGGGATAATGCTTTCTTATCCAAGATAATAGGATGCTCATTGTGTGCATATAATGTCTCAGAAGTTTGACAATTCTTTGTTTTCTAGCCAATGTTTTTTGTGCTGCCATTAATTGCCTAAATGTTTTATGTGTATCAAATAGTATTATATATATGACGTACTTGGTATGACAATTCATATAAAAATTTCCTGTACGAAAATTGCATCATCTTGAATTGTATATTTAATTTGCTGATTTCTCTTTGGCAGTATTTATATCCCCCGTGCGGTTTGTTTTAATATATGTGACATATTGTGCATGGTTGGTTAGGTAAGGTAGTGATTTTTTTTTTTTGGTGGTTAGGTAAGGAAGTGATTGTACACTGCTTATAAGAATTTGGTATTTTGATGTTACATTTGCTACTGCATGGTTGCTCAAAATGTGCATTATCATAGTCGGTTAACCACAAACCATGAAAAGAATACACAAGTATTTTCGTGATCATGAATTGCCCTTTCCTCTTCTTATGTATGATGTTATTTAAGAAATGAGATTAAATAAAAAATTTCTGAGTAAAGTTTTTTTTTTTTTGAAAATACGTATAAGAAGAAAAAAAATAAGTTGAGCTTCTTTTATAAGTTAAAATTAACTTATATATTGAATTTTTATAAAAGTTTTCTCTCCTAACATACTTGAGAAACTCAACTTATTTTACTATTTTTTTTTGCTATAAATACTTATAGAAAAGTTCATCTAAATAGGACCTTAGTAAAAGGAGTCAAGACCTGTATTTCTTCTTTAATGGATGGTAAAAGATAATGATATATAATTGAAAGTTTCAAATTTTGTTTGGATAAAGATGTCAATTTAAACCCCGTTTTAGAAAGATTTGAAATTTTTTTAAATAATTTTTTTTAATTATTTATACTTACATGTTACTAATGATCTAACAAATGATGAATATAGAAAAAAAAGTTAGATGAACAATTTATTTTATCCAAGATTGTATGAAAACAGAATTTAATCAACAAGCATTCTATTCAAGATTGTATGAAGAATTTTCTTGGTTGCCACGAGCTTCCATCATCCAAGGGTATCAAACTTTGATGTGAATTCTGACTAGTGATTTCACACTTTAGCTCATTCAAAGAAAATCAAGTACAAAATATTTAGAATTAGGAGCAAACTTCATAACTACAGTTGATTTGAATTGAGTTTTCTTACTATAATTTTCATTGGCTATCTATATTGATTTAGGTGAGTGTGAGCGTTGACACAATGGTAAGGTTGCTACCTTGCAACTTGAAGATCACAAGTTTAATTCTTGAAAACATTCTTTAAGACTTGTATAGTTAAGGACTTAAAGATGTATACAACTATCTTTCCTAGGTAAGAACCTCGTGCACTAGGCCACCCTTTTATCCATTTATTTGGGTAGGTCGAGATTCATTAGAGTATAGAGTTTTTTTTTTATTCCTTCTGTTGTGCATGACTCGTATTTTATGAGTCGAACAAATGTTGGAGTGTAGCATAAGGGGCCACCTATTACAAAGTGGGTTAGGGGTGCAGGCAAAGCCATTGTACGCATGATATTATATATTGTAATGTAATCATGTTGTTCATAAATAAGAAAAATAAAAACACTGCTAACGAGAATGTGGGCATATTTATCGAATCTCATTAAATCTCTTATGTTTGTCGTGTGTGCGTGTGGTTTCTCTCATTTCATTTTATAATTCCAATTATTATTGCTAACACCTTCACAATACTATGCAAATCAAATATAAAAAGTCAAAACCAATGAATATCATATCATCATAAAATGGACTAAAGCAGAAACAAGAAACAATTTAGTCAATGTCTTGTGCAAATTCTTTGGTAAGACTAATGAAAATTGAAGGGAAATTCAGAAAGGGAGAATTAAGCTAATTCAAAATTTATGGCCTTGGATCTCACAACAGAACCTCTTCCTCTACCTTTCTGCTCAAAAGGACATTTGATCGGAAACAATTTACCAGCAGTTTTCATTCACTAGACTTCATTTCAGCTTATTACTCACTTGTCGTCGGGGTCAGCGTGGTGGAGATTACATGGCTACTTTAAACATTTAATTATAATTAACAAAGGAAGACAACATTAAACTTTATATAGTTGCAAATTTGGCACACATGACATGTAATAGAACCCCATACATGAAACAAAAACTTTTGACAGACATCTCCATATTGAACAACTGGCACTTAAGTTGAAGAATAGCATGAAATGCATTCATTAAATATCTTCATGCACAAAAACGCATTTTCATTGATATCTTATATAATGCGTATGGTTGTCATTATATAGTAACTCTAATATAATGACAACCATACATATTTTCGAATACTAAGTTTAGGGTAATTTGTTAGAGTGCTAAAAGCTACTCTACTTCTACTCCTAATAAAACACCATAAAAGACTAGAGAAAAAGCTATAAAAAATAAAATAAAATAACAACTTTGATTTTCGTTGATATCTCAATAGAGTGCAAATATTACATTGTATAGTAACTCTAATATAATGACAACCATACACTTGTCATTATCTAGTATTTTTAGGAAAATAAAATAAAACTAAACAATATAAAAAGATGATATCTAAAGTTTCTAGCTTATTTGGACCTCACTAGGCCCATTCCTATCGTAACTCTATTATGCTATTGTCTCAACTCAACAGAGGACACAACCACAGGAACCCTCTACAAATAACTGAATGATTTACTGGGTTTTCAACCCAATAGTCTATAGAGACTTGCATTTAATTTTATGGAATGCCATGAGTTGTGCACCAGACTTTATATACTATTAATGCCTAAAATGCCAAATGATACACAACTAGTTAGAAATTTTACTTTAACACAATCCTAAGTTCCCAACTCCAATGGTGTTCATTGCTAAAGCATTTATATTTATATAAATATTTTTAGTTCATATTGTTTTAACTATAATCTATAATCAAATTTAAAAAGTTGCAAGAAACGGATCTATCAGTGATCAAAGCTTGACCAAATTAATAATGAGTGGGTTTGTAAGTGATCATAATCTTAACAACTGATATAACTTTTCTGAAACTTTTTGTTTTCAAGCTTGTCTATGTTATGTAAAGGGACCAACAAAACAGGTCTTG
Organism: Glycine soja; assembly: GCF_004193775.1. Taxonomy (NCBI): domain Eukaryota; kingdom Viridiplantae; phylum Streptophyta; class Magnoliopsida; order Fabales; family Fabaceae; genus Glycine; species Glycine soja. The sequence continues at coordinate 21,930,924 of NC_041020.1, read as the reverse complement.
ATTCACGACTTAATCCTCGACAATTATTTATTTTATTTTAAATTTTTTTCCTACTTTAGTTTTTATGTGGCTAAAATGTAATCAACCTCACCTCTAGTGTATACCTATCATGTTTAGTTTCCTCCAAGAAAACTCCTCCTAACGAAAGAGCTACAAGAAATCCACATTCAGACACCGAGCATACAATTCTGAATACATGCATGATCAAAGCAAAATAGTTAACCACAAAAGCCACTTTTTTAACTAGTTGTTAGTTGATTTTATGACTCCTTTCATGTTCTAAGCCTATAATTTATTTATATTTTTCAAATTGGTAGAGATTTTTTTTCCTTTTGTAATATGAAGACAATTCTACCTTAGCTAATCTAGAACATCATTAAGATGCTACTACACCACCTCAGAAAAAAATGAAAAATAAAAATAATAGAACATAAAGGATGATTGAAATGATTTTAGAAAATTTGATGCATGACATTGAGAAACACATACCAACATATGAGCTTATGTACCCAAACCAATCACACCTAGAAAGAGAGATGCCTGAAAACCCAAGTTTCTTCTGTGAATGCATGAATACAAGTTTTTGATGATGCCAAAGTATAATCAAATAAGATTGCTTCAAGAAACATTCAAGGTTAAGCAAACAAAGATTGCTTCAAGATTAAATCAAGACCAAGAATACAAAGATCAAGAAGAAAGCTAAGTCTTAGTCTATCTTTGTTAAAAGAGTCTCTTAATGATTGCAAAAGTTTGACCTCACAACATAGTTTTTAAATTGATTATAAAAAGGTTTTATAATATTTTTAACATTTTCTAAAATAGACATTTTTCCACTGGTAATCAATTACCAAAAGTAAAATTATTTTAAAATTTTTTTTTAGAAAGTTTAAATTTGAAACTTGAAACTTGAAATTTGAAATTTGAAACTTTCAGAAAAGCTTCTTGAAAAGAAAAATCTCTTCAAACCATTTTGAAAAGGCACGATGGGCACATATGGCCTATATATATGTGTGCTTGACTTCAAAGAAAGATAGAGATTTTAAAAAGAGAACTTAATTGTCAAATGCTCTCTCAACACTATTGGCCAAACACTTGTAAATCTATTGAGAATTCTTCTAGGATCTTCAATTTGTATTATCTACTCTAAAGGAGAGGAATCTTTCTGTTCATCTCTTAAACTTAGTTGTAATCAAGAGATTGGTTGTCTCTTGAATTGTGAGAATCTTGAACACAAGGGTGAGGGATCCCAAGTTGTGTCCAAAGTTTGTAAAGGCTTTACAGAGATAGTGGAAAATCTCAAGTGGGTTGCTTGAGGACTAGACGTGGAACCAGTATAAATTGAGTTAGTATTTCTCTCTTCCCTTATCTCATTTATTTTATTTCAATCAATTTTGTCTTGCATGTTTAAAGAACATCGATTAAATTGATTATTGCTTCTTTTTATGCATTCTGAGCCTATCATTTAAAAGGGGGTTAAAGTTTGTTAGTGGAAAAATTTTAAAACTTAATTCACCCCCCTCTTAAGTTATTGAGGCCACTTGTCCAACATCTTCCTCATCTAAGAAACACATTCATGTTTGTAGTTACTCTCTTGACCTTGGGAGGTCTTATATCGGAAATATAAGTATTGCATTAAAATCTGAAATTGATATTAAGGTATACATATTTATGCCCGCACCCTTTTACAATGACTCAAGAGGAATCTCATATATATTGACCTTGTTTGTTTACTATTTTCAGGAACATTTTTCTATCTTCTAAAATTTGTTTGTCTCTCAAAGTACATTTGAAAGTGTTTTTTTTTTCCTTTAGTGCATTTCTATTTTCTAAAAGTTTGTCTCCTAAGCACTTTAACAAAACAAACTAAGAGAATAAGAAAATATAACCCATCTGTTTTTGTTTTCTGGTTTTTAAAACACTTGTCTATGTTCCTAATATATAGATGTGTGTGTATAGAAGTAAATCTCAACTTTAATCCCTGAGATTGTAAGTGTGCTAATCACTTTAATTCTTCACTTTAGAATACCCTTATTTTAGTTCTTGACATTAACTTTGTAAAATTTCCACTTTAGTCATTAATGTCAATTGAAAATGTAGTGAAAAAGAATTAAAGTGAATAACATTTTGTAAAGTCTAGGACTGAAATGGGGGTTTATAAATTCAGGGAGTAAAGTGATAGATGCATATAGTTTTTGGGATTAAAGGTAGGATTGTTAGACTAAAATCTCTAACCTGTGATATTTTACGAACTACAAAATGAAACACAAGTCATTAACAAATGCGAAAAAACAAAAATCAAAATGTACCTCCAGCCATTGCCATGAAAGAGCTACCTTGTTTTGGTTCTTTCAAGCTCTCAGTCTCTCTCTGTAAATGGTGTATCAGACAAAAATTGAAAGATGTGAACTCAGGGATCAAACACATGTGCTATATATAGGCATATTCTATCATCAAGAATGCATTTAGTTGTCATTACCACTCATTAGTAGTCATTACCACCCATTAGTAGTCATTCAATATTTGACTTTTCAACTCCAAAACTGATGGAACATTGATTTTTCAAATTGTACAGACCAAAAATTATTTCATTCTCCCACTTGGTCTAAATATTTTGACTCATTAATTAAAATAAGTCAAAGCTCAATCTTCTTAAGAAATGAACATATGAATCATAAAGATAGTTCCTCTTATAACGAGTAATATCATCCATGTATTACAACATGCTCACTTTCCCAAGTAGCATACTCAAGGTGGTAATAAAACTTAATGATTAAACCCAATGTTTATTTTTGGTTCAAATCATAATTTTCTCAAATAAATCAATGTGCACCTGAATATGAGGAAATATCACAATATAAAAATTTCAACTTTAACCTGTATGTATACAATCATAGAGTGGAACCAAGTCCCATTCTCTCTACATGATCCTTGAATTTAAACGTAGGCATGCCCTTAGTCAAAGGATCAGCGATCATCAACTCAATGTTTATATTCTTAATGACCGTTTTCTTGTCTTTTACTCTTTCTCTAATGGCTAAGTACTTAATGTCGATGTGCTTACTTCGACTTCCGCTTTTTTCATTCTTAGCCATAAAGACAACAACTGAGTTATCGCAGAAAATTCTCAAAGGCCTTGAAATAGTATCAACTATCTTTAACCCAAAAATGAAACTCTTAAGCCATACACCATGTGATGTAGCCTCAAAGCAAGAGACAAACTCAGCTTCCATGGTGGAAGTAATAGTCAACATCTTCTTAACACTCCTCCACGAAATAGCTCCACCATCCATCATGAAAATATACCTAGATGTTGATTTGCGAGAATCAACATAGCCAGCAAAGTCTGAGTCTGAATAACCAAATCACATCTAGATTGTCTATTTGTATATACATAAGCATGCAATCTTTGGTCCCTTGAAGGTACCTCATCGCTTTCTTGGTAGCTCTCCAGTGGTCAATACCTGGATTACTCTGATATCTTCCTAACATTCCAATTGTAAAAGCAATGTCAGACCTTGTGCATACTTCAGCATACATGAAGCTTTCAACAACTTAAGCATAAGGAATGTTTTTCATTTGTTCCCTCTCAAAGTCATTCTTTGGGCATTGGTTCAAATTGAACCTATCACCCTTCACAATGAGAGCGATACTTGGTGAACAAATCTTTCATCCAAAATCTCTCTAAAACTTTGTTAATATAGGTTTCTTGTGATAGACCTAAAATACCTAGAGGTCTATCTCTATGAATCTTAATGCCAATGACATAAAATGCACCACCCATATCCTTCATGTCAAAATTCTTAGAGAGAAATTGTTTCACCTCTTGTAGCAAACCTCGATCATTAGATGCATGTAAAATATCATCTATATATAAAACAAGAAAACATATTTTACTCCCATTGACCTTATGGTATATGCATTGCTCCATGGGGTTTTTATCAAAACCAAATGAAGAAATTATCCCATGAAACTTAAGGTACCACTGATGGGAGGCTTGTTTTAAACCATATATATATTTATTAAGCTTGCAAACCAAATGCTCACCACTACCAGAGGAGAAGAAGCCTTCAAGTTGTTTCATATAATCCTTCTCCTCTAAATCACCATTAAGAAAGGTTGTTTTCACATCCATTTGTTGCAACTCAAGGTCAAAATGAGCAACTAATGCCAAGATGATACGAAAAGAATCTTTCTTAGACACAGGAGAAAAAGTTTTTGTGTAGTCAATTCCTTCTTTTTGAGTAAATCCCTTAGCAATGAGTCTTGCCTTGTATCTCTCAATGTTGCCTAATGAATCCCTTTTGGTCTTAAAGACCCATTTACAACCAATGGCCTTTGCCCCATTAGGGTACTCTACAAGGTTCCAAACTCCGTTACTCTGCACGAAATTCATCTCATCCTTCATGGCATCATACCATAAATTTAACTCTTTACAACTCATGGCTTGATCAAAAGTTTCAGGATCATTTTCAGCTCTAATATTATAGTTAGATTCTTTCAAATATACAATATAATCACTAGGAATAGCTAATTTTCTTACTCTAGTATACCTCTTTAATGCTACATCAACATTTTCTTGGGGATCATGTTGTTCAGCTAGTTGTGGAATGGCAATCATGTGTTGTTCATCATCCACATGAACTTGAGGGGTAGGAATTACAACCAATCTTTCACTTGATGTGAAAGGTTGAGTCTCTATATGACCAATCTTCGCTCAAATGATCATTCCCACTAATCAAGTCATTTTCAAGAAACTTGGCATTTGTTGATTCGAAAATCCTAGTAATATGATATGGACAGTAAAACCTGTAACCTTAGATCTTTCGGCATATCTAATGAAATATCCACTAATAGTCCTCAAGCTGTCATACCCTAATTTCGTCCGGGGACCTTTGCTTGATGACATGCGACTTCTGTTTGGTCCTTGTAAGGTGCTGGACACCCATCATTAGGCAATTTGTGAAATTCTGGGACATGCCGGAAAACAAAAGAAAATATTGATGCACAATCCGTAAGGTTCCGTGACACACCGGAAATCAAATGGAAGCATCGCTGCACAATTAGTGAGGTTTCGTAACATTCCGTAAGTCAAAAAGGGGATGATTATGTAATCCACAAGGTTCCGTAACATTACGGAAAGAAAACAAGTATCGTTACAAAATTTGTAAGTTTCCGTAACTTTACGAAAAAAGAATCACCAAAAAAGGCAGGGGGTGTACATAGTAAAAATGGGGGTGCAAATAGCAACCAGGCCCACTTAGGCCCTCCAGAAGATTCCTCCAGAAGGCTGTTGCTTCTGGAGGAAGCAACCCTGCTCGCCTGGGCGAGCTGGGTGGCAAGCATCTCCCCTATTTTGCTATAAATAGGGGAGGAAGTGAAGAAGAAAAGGGTTCAGCCCCTTAGGCACTTCTCTCTCTTTCGAATTTGCTTGGAAAAATTGTTTCCGTGAAGAAAATCTAAGCCGAGGCGCTTCCGAAACGTTTCCGTAACGTTTCCGTAAGGAATTTCGCGAAGGTTTCGACCGTTCTTCGACATTATTCATTCGTTCTTCATCGTTCTTCGATCTTCAACGGGTAAGTACCTCGAACCAAGCTTTTCGATTCATTCTATGTACCCGTGGTGGTCCACATTGTGTTTCGTGTATTTTTATTCTCGTTTTATTTACTTTTTATACCCCCTTTTGACATGCTTAAGCCATTTTATTTAAGTCATTTCTCGCTCAACCTAAAAATAAAATAAACTTCCACCGATCGTTTGAATTATATTATCCGTTAACTTCGGTTAAAATGAATTCCGACCGTTCGGTCGTGCCGTAACCACGTTGGAAATCAAAAAGAGGTAAAATAATAATATAATAATAAAAAAATACCTTTTAGTAAAATAAAGCGAAAAATCAATTGGACGTTTTCTCTTTGAGATTTCTCATTCTTAAATCGAATTGGCTAATAACTAAAGTGAAACTAAGGCTAAAATCAACTCGCCTAGTCAAGCTCGTCCATAAAAAATAGGTTTTTGAAGTTTGTCATTTCAATTTCTTACTAAGTAAAATGGATCATTTTCAAGGTCCAACGCCTTAAAATGATCACCTCTTAAGTAAAAAAGAATCACTTGATAAGAAAGAACTACGTAGGTCTGATTTCATCATCGCAATCGAGGAATACGTAGGAGCAAAGGGAAACACCCTTGTCGACCACAAAAAGATAAAAAATATAAAAAGGGTATAAAGGATATAAGGACATAAAAGGGAACGTAAAAATCAAAGTCATGTTTGCACATTCGATTAAAGGCTGCCGTCCCTTGTGACGGACATGTGGGGTGCTAATACCTTCCCCGTGCGTAAATAAAACTCTCGAACCTTTCACTTAAAAGTTCGTAGATCGCATCTTTTCTGGTTTTTCCGACGTTTTCCTCAAATAAACGTTGGTGGCGACTCCGCGCGTATTCCTTTCGTGGAACACGCATCCCGCGAGTCACGCGTCGCCCTCTTGCCGAAGGGTAGGTTGCGATAGTTGGCGACTCCACTGGGGACTGTTTTTAGAGAGTTAGGCCATTTAATCTTGTGCAAATGCTTTACCATGACTTACCCCTTTGTTGGTTTCCCTTCATTATGTTTTTGTGTATATAAACTCTTTGTTGCTTTTAGTGCGTTTTAAAATGTATGCATGAAGTAAATATTTATTCATTTGATGCACTCAAACACCAACACTATTTGCACACACTGTGAGTGAAAAAGGGCCCTATACCCGGGTTTGTGGGAACATAAGGAGTGGAGGTGAATCCGTGATCATGCTAGGTCTCCGACTTGCTTGATTACAGTGAACCCTCATCTAGAGTTTTTCTCTTTGAAAACATATTGTTGCTAGTAGTCCCTACTGCTGCAGTATGTTCTTCGAAGGGGATGATACCTCTAGAAACCATCAAGAGAGATATGACTACCTTGGGGGTTATTACTAAAAGCCTAGTTAGCTCTCTCCCTTATAGGTCCCTTAAATAGGGGCACGGAGCAAACACGCTGCGTGCCATTTTTCACACTGCCATGCATAAGTGTCATATACCCTTTTGCTTATATTCAGTGAGTATTGTCATACTATGTACATTCCCGTGTTGCGCCTTTCGCATATGCATCGCACATGGGTTCTGTCTTGATCCCCTCTGTAAACAAACCAACGAAGGGTCCGTGTCACCGTTTTAAATACATACATTGGGGCACTTTGCTACCCCTAGACGTTGTATCTAAGAAAGAGACAGTTTCTCGGGCTCCCGTATTCGTAAATTGCATCTGTGTCATATGCATTTCTTCATGCATTCATCCATTCCACCCATGATAGATGTCGGAGTTTTGATTCGCACTAGATTTTATTTCACTTTAGTAAAACATGGGATCAAGTCAAAAGCCTTCGCTTAAAAAGAGGTTCTATCAAGTCAAAATCAAGAGCTTAGAGGTCACTTGTTTACGAGAGTTGGGGCAATTAATGGGTCAACTTCAACGGCAAGCCTTTCGCAAAGCCTATGGTAAGATTTGGGACCTAGCTAGGGTAGAAGTCTCCATGGAACCGATTGCATCCCTTTCCCAGTATTATGACCAGCCCCTAAGGTGCTTCACATTTGAGGACTTCCAGCTAGTGCCGACTGTGAAAGAGTTTGAAGAAATCCTGGGATGCCCACTGGGAGGAAGGAAGCCATATCTTTTCTCTGGGTTCTATCCCTCCACGACAAGAGTTGCCAAGGTAGTGAAAATCTCAGCACAAGAGTTGGACCGTGTAAAGCAAAACAGAAATGGAGTAGTCGGAGTACCAAGGAAGTGTTTGGAGGAAAGGACAAAGGCCTTGGCAAATCAAGGCGAATGGGCTTTCTTTTATTGACATCTTGGCGCTTTTGATCTTTGGAGTTGTCCTCTTTCCAAATATGGAAGGGTTAGTGGACCTAGCAGCGATTGACGCTTTCCTCGCCTTTCATCATGGCAAGGAAAGCCCGGTCGTCGCCATTTTGGCCATGTATGACACGTTCGACCGGGGATGTGAAAAGAGCAGCGCAAGAATTGTTTGTTGTGGACTGGCTCTCTATGTGTGGCTGGTTTCACACCTTTTTTCTCCAAGAAGGTAGGCCCGTCTATCCGCTACAAGGTCACCGCTCGTGCGTCGAAAAAGAAAAGGCGAATTGGGACCAACTCTTGGCTAGCATGGAGGGGCGTCTGTTAATTGGTTCCCTTGCTAGAAGGAAGGAAGAATCAGGATTCTATCTTCATGCGAAGGATGTCCAAATGTTCCCTTGATGGGAACAAGGGGTTGTATTAATTATAATCCCGTCCTCGCCATAAGACAGCTTGGCTACTCCATGAGAGGAGTGCCATTAGACGAAAGCATCACGCCTTTCATCGCACGGGGTTTCAGTGACCACAACGCGAGGGTACTCCAAGGAGTTCGCAAGGCATGGGATGCGGCGTGAAGAAAGGACAGAGAGCTTAGGGGAAGCAGTAATGGGATCATCGGCGGCTATCATAAGTGGCTGAGAGTCCGGACACAAGGATTGGATTGGCTCCCAAATCTAAAGACTGTGAGAGACAATGAGGTTAAAGCTTCGGAAGAAAGTGATGAGGTACAAGCCCTAAAGGCAAAGCTTGAAAGAGCCCGGGTAGTCAAAGAGAAGTTCAAGTCCATAGCCATCAAAGTCTGAAGAGAGTATGATGAACTAAGGGACGTCAATATGGCCACCGATGAAGCCTTGGAATGAGAAACCAAGAAGGACCAAAAGGAAGAACACGACCAAAACAAGTTTTGAGGGGCCTTATAGGGCAGCAATAGTGAGCTCAAGCGCCGAAGAGGTGAAAGGAATCATCACGGGTCAAAGGCATGATCTTGAAGAACGAGCTAAAGGCTTGCCTTAGGTCGAAAAGAAATTTGTCCCAACAGTTAAGCGAGACTGAAGGGAATATGTGGGCCATCATCGATGAGTGCAAAGAGAAGCTAAATCTAGCGGCGACTCACGAGCAAAGGCTAGAGGATGAGTACGCCAAGATATCAGCAGAAAGGGAAGCAAGGGAGAGGGTAATTGATTCATTGCACCAAGAGGCAACAATGAGGATGGACCGATTTGCTCTTACTTTGAACAGGAGTCAAGAACTTCCCCGATTGGTAGCCAAGGCCAAAGCGATGGCGGACACCTACTCCGCCCCCGAGGAGATCCACAGACTTCTCAGCTATTGTCAGCATATGATAGACTTAATGGACCATATGATTAGAAACTGCTAGGAAGTTTGTATTGTCGCTCAGATCTTGACTAGTTATAGCTTTTTGAATAAAATGAGTTTATCCCACGTTTTAACTCCAAAAATCAGTGCGAATCAAGTCACTCCCGCATTTTATCTCTAGCATGCATTGTATGTTGGTCTCATCCTTTGTCACGGGAAGCCGGAAGGTCCATATCACCTTCTTAATTGTACACATGGGGCACTGCGCCCCCAAATGCGTAACTAAGAAGAGATAATTTCCCGGGCTCTCGTGTCCGTAAAATGCATTCATATCATGCTTCGCATAAGCATCTCTTCATAACATCATAATGAACATATCGTTCCTGCATTTGTCCGTTATCATATTCCAGCCTCACATTTTGCATGAGTCATGGCATCATCATGCATATGCGTTCAACAAACTTTTTGATCTGCAAAATTGCATACCATTTGTTTTCATGTTTCCTCATCCTTGCGTTTTCCTCTACAAAACAAAAATAAAAAAGGGGAAGCGTGAAAACTTCACACTACATTCTTAGTTGCATGTGTTAGGCACCATGAGCCAACCATGTTGGGATCATAAACCCATTTCTAAAAAAAAACACAACAACAAAACAAAATAATTGAACATGGTACCTAATGCATGGTTAACTAGGAAATGGTGTTTCTTCGGGCATCTCAATTTCATAATTACATTTTTCATGCATAGCTTAAAGTATGCCCAGTATTGGTGATCAGAATTGCCATTCCTTGGATTATAGGGTTGAACCAAGCTCATGCTTTTACAAAAAGGTTCATCAAGTCAAGTTGAAATATGGAAGTAACCATCTTGCAAAATTGGGGCAAAAGATGAATCGAGTCACATCACTGCTTCGTCTACTGCCAAACATATTTAGGATTGTTGATGTCCTCGTTACTTCCAGTTTCACCTTGACAAAGATGTCATGGACCATGTTGAAAATCTAAATTGATTCAACCCCATATCCTGCGTAAAAATTCGCAATACTTCAACTGTACATCATTCGCATACATCCATGCTTTTTCATTGGTTGCATTGCTCATTGCATTCTTTCCTTGAAAAATAAAATAAAATAAAATAAAATGAACTTAATCGTTATTATCAAAAAGAAAAAAACACGCTTTACGGCACCCTTATCGAACCTGTGCTAGAGCTAGAGTAATGGATGAAATAGAGAAGGTGCAAGAGCAGATGAAGGCCGACCCGGAGGCCTTGAAAGAGAAAATGGCCACAATGGTAGAGGCCATGATGAGCATAAAGGAGATAGTGGTGGTCAGCGCGGCTTACCAAACCCGTGCTAGAGCTAAAATAATGGATGAAATAGAGAAGGTGCAAGAGCAGATGAAGGCCGACCCGGAGGCCTTGAAAGAGAAAATGGCCACAATGGTAGAGGCCATGATGAGCATAAAGGAGATAGTGGTGGTCAGCGCGGCTTACCAAACCCGTGCTAGAGCTAAAATAATGGGTGAAGTAGAGAAGGTGCAAGAGCAGATGAAGGCCGACATGGAGGCCATGAAAGAGCAAATGGTAGGCAAAGATTTGGGAAGTACGGGCGGCCCCCCATTATGCGCAAATTCAAAACAAGCATGCCTTCCCACCATATGGCTGGCCTCCCAACTATACACCTCCCAATGTGGCATACACTCTCAATGAAAATCTCAATAACTCCACTCCGATACTCATTGAGAACCAATAACCTCAATCTGATCAGGCACATATCTCTCAAACCATGGGGGAGACACATGAAATTCCCCACCACAATCTAGCTGACTTCGAGCCTTGGCTCGGATATGCCACTGAAGGGCAAGCAGTTGGTGGTATACCCTTTGAAAACACTTTGGAGGGCCCTCAGTTTCGCCCACAACCACAACCATTGCATTTTGCGGTGGGAAGAGCCCCTCCTGCTATGGCAGAAATGGAAAAGTTGGATCATTTAGAGGAAAGGCTCAGGGCCATTGAAGGAGGTGAAGATTATGCCTTTGCTAACCTAAAAGAGTTGTTCCTAGAACCCAATATCATTACCCCTCCCAAGTTCAAGGTGCTGGACTTTGACAAGTACAAGGGGACTACTTGCCCCAAGAACCATCTAAAGATGTATTATCGGAAGATGGGGGCATGCGCAAAAGATAAGGAATTACTGATACATTCCTTCCAAGAAAGTCTTACTGGGTAGCTGTTACATGGTACACTAACTTGGAACCTTCCCGAGTCCATTCTTGGAAGGACCTAGTGGTTGCCTTCGTTAGGCAGTGTCAGTATAATGTCTTCGGATAGGATGCAACTACAAAAAGTGTGCAAAAAGGGGGCACGAATCTTTCAAAAAATACGCCCAAAGATGGAGAGACTTGGCAACTCAAGTAGCACCCCCAATAAAAGAGAAAGATATTATCACAATGATAGTAGACATGTGACCGATGTTCTACTATGAAAAATGGTGGGTTACACACCTTCAAGTTTTATAGATTTGGTCTTCGCCAGCAAAAAGATCGAAGTGGGTCTGAAAAGAGGCAAATTTAATCATCCTGCTTAGCCGAATGAGAAAACTGGGGCAAATGAAGAGGGTGAGAAAGAGGGAGAAACCCATGCTGTGACTGCCATTCCTATACGGCCAAGTTTCCCACCAACCCAACAATGTCATTACTCAGCCAATAACAAACCTCCTCCTTACCCACCGCCCAGTTATCCACAAAGGCCATCCCTAAATCAACCACAAAGCCTGTCTACTGCACTTCCAATGACGAAGACCACCTTTAGCATAAACCAAAAACACCAACAAAAAGGAATTTTGCAGCAAAAAGCCTGTAGGGTTCACCCCAAATTCCGTTGTCATATGCTAAACTTGATCCCCTATCCACTCGATAATTCAATGGTAGCCATAACCCCAACCAAGGTTCCTCAACCTCCATTTTTATGAGGATATGACTCGAACACAACGTGTGCTTATCATGGAGGAGCCCCGGGGCATTCCATTGAGCATTGTATGACCCCGAAGCATAAAGTGTGAAGTCTAATTGATACGGGCTGGCTGAAATTTGAGGAGAATCGCTTGTTGAATCCTAACATTGACAAGCAACACCATACATGGGGCAATTCTGGAAGCTGTTGTTATGACTCATCAGGATTTTCAAGTTTATGCCATTATTATAAACCACAGTTACAATGCTAAATGATATGGATAAAATGGACATCCTTGTCTCTCTCATCCTCTCACAAACACATCTTTGCTTATTCAACTTCCACCGGAATGTGAGTGTAAGTCATTGGTCTGTTTGTTCAAGCAACCTGCGCTCCTGAGTGTTGACTTCCAAGACCGTTCAATCAGAGATTACTCATCTTGCACATTGGTGGGGGTGTCGTAAAACGACAAGTAAAGTAAAAAAAAAAAAAAAGAAGAGGGGGCATTTGATTGACTGTGTTTTCAAGTAAAAATATTGACATTCATGTGACTTCATTTTATCATTCCGGAAAGTTTTTCTTCTTAGAGAAGCGAGTTGTCAAGAATAGGATGTTGGACAAATGGCCTCAGTTATCTTAAGAAAGGGGGGGGTTGAATTAAGATGCAAAGACTATTCCCCAATTGAACTATCACTCTTTCTTTTTGGATTAACAATGCACCCTTAACATGAATTACTCAAAAGACAATTCAAAATAAACTTCTTTAAAGCAAAAGATAAATAGCAATAAATAAAAAAGTTTAAAGGAAGAGAGGAATGCAAACTTGATTTATACTGGTTCGGCCACTTCCTGCGCCTACGTCCAGTCCTCAAGCAACCCACTTGAGATTTTCGACTCTCTTTGTAAAACTCCTTTTACAAAGTCTAAACCACACAGGGACAACCCTTCCCTTGTGTTCAGGAATCCTCTACAACAAGAGACCCACGATCTCTTAATCCCTTTTCAGAAATAAGAAGAAGAAATCTCTCTTAAAAGGGATAGATTGTACAATGAAGATCAATCAAAATTCCTTATTCAATATGCAAGTGGTTGACCAAGGAATCTTTTTGATAGGATAAGACATTTCAGTTCAGAAAAACTCTTAATCTTTTGAGAGGATAAACTTTGTGGGCAATGAAAACTCTCTTTAAATTCGTGCTTCCAAGCCACCTTTGATGCCCATTCATAAACCATTTGAATAGATGTGACTCTTGGAAACTATTTTCCGAAAATCCTCTCTGGTAATCGATTACAAGACTTGTGTAAACGATTACAGGTTTTAAAAATTTGAATAAACATTTTCAGCTGCTGGTAATCGATTACCAGAGAGCAAATCTCAATTTGAAATGATAGAATTCTTTGGTCAAACCTTTTGCTTGTTTTCAATTTGGAAACTTCTTCCTAAAGGTTCTAGAGATCAACTTGATCATATATCTTGATTTTCTTGGATTCTTGTCTTGAATAAACTTAGAAGCACTTGATCCTTTGGCATCATCAAGACATTTTCCATTACATTGCATTGTTTCATATAAAGTCCGCATTTACCCAAATTTCACAACAAAGGTTGCATGCATTTGCATCCCTCAAAATCATGTTAACTACATAGATTTCCTACATCTAAATGTCCAAATCTTTTGGATTTGGGATGACCGATCCTCTCGATGAGTTGATCTCTTGCTTTCTCATAAGGGTGAACCCTTGGGTACTAGTACCCTCACCTTTGGAGGACTACACGCCCTCGCCATCAGAGGACTGCATGTCCTCACCTTCGTAGGGCTACACGCCCTCACCTTTGAAGGACTACACGTTCTCGCCAACAGAGGGCTGCACGCCCTCACGTTCAGAGGACTACACGTCCTCACCTTCAGAGGGCTACACGCCCTCGCCATCAGAGGACTGCATGTCCTCACCTTCATAGGGCTACACGCCCTCACCTTTAGAGGATCACACGTCCTCACCTTCAGAGGGCTACACGCCCTCGCCATTAGAGGACTACATGTCCTCACCTTCAGAGGGCTACACGCCCTCGCCATCAGAGGACTGCTTGTCCTCACCTTAGTAGGGCTACACGCCCTCACCTTTGGAGGACTACACGTCCTCGCCAACAGAGGGCTGCACGCCCTCACCTTCAGAGGACTACACGTCCTCGCCTTCAAAGGGTCATGTACCTTCACCTTTGTAGGGCTACACGCCCTCGCCATCAGAGGACTGCATGTCCTCACCTTCGTAGGGCTACACGCCCTCACCTTTAGAGGATCACACGTCCTCACCTTCAGAGGGCTACACGCCCTCGCCATTAGAGGACTGCATGTCCTCACCTTCAGAGGGCTACACGCCCTCACCTTCAGAGGACTACACGTCCTCGCCTTCAAAGGGTCATGTACCTTCACCTTTGTAGGGCTACACGCCCTCACCTTCAAAGGACTACACGTCCTCGCCTTTAGAGGACTACACGTCCTCGCCATCAGAGGACTACATGTCCCCCATTTTCAAAGGGGGACATGCCCTCACCTTTAGAGGATTGCATGTCCTCGCCATCATAGGACTACACTCCCTCGCCTTCAAAAGGCGACACGTCCTGAACTTCAGAAGGCTACACGCCCTCGCCTTTAGAGGGCTACGCGTCCTCACTTTCAGTGGGCTCCATATCCACACCTTAAGATAATTTAAGGTCCTTTGTCCTTAAATGCTTAACCGAGACTTGCGCTCCCGGTTAAGGGACCAGTAGTTTCCTTTTAACGGTTCCTGGGCCACCCCCTGATATTGGAGGAGGGCCAACTGTGCGAGCACAACCAGAGAGGGAGGCTATCACACAACTACTATGCATACCGGGGCAAGATTTCACCCATGCCGCTGCAAAGAAACGAGTGCGGATCATGCGCACCAACATGACCACTCTTACACAGATATAGATGACATTGCTACTTAGCAACATTCTGCCCAGCGACCGCAATGCCAATCTCCCCCTGCAAAAGTATCAGTTGGTCTGTGTCGTCCCGACATGGGTAAGTATGCATATGGTTCAACTGATTTCTGATACCATCTATTGTTTGCAGGGATCGCACCCACAAAGACACCCAGTGGACCTGAAGAAGTCCAACAGGGCCCTAGGGTTTCCAGCTCTGGTTACGGGCCTCTGTCGGCCCTACAGGGCGCCCATTCCCCCCAGCAAGTTCATGTCATCGTGGCATAGGTAAGTATGCACTCTCCCCAACTGATTTCTGATGTCATCTATTGTTTGCAGGGATCGTGCCCGTAAAACACTCTGTGGACCCGAAGAAGGCCAATAGGGTATTAGAGTTTCCAGCTCTAATTACGGGCCTCTGTTAGTTCTACGGAGTGCCCGTTGCCCCCAACAAGGTCATTAGGTCCCGCATTAACCGGGCTTTCGTCAAGAAGTACTGCGCCCCCAGGCAGGCACAGGGCGAAACACCACAGCAGCATTGGGATGGCCGGTAGCGGGCAATAGACACACTGCCACCACCTCTAGGGTTCACCTCAGCTCATCCACAAAAAGGTTAGAGCGTAGCCTACGACACATGGCCGACCAGCAGGCTACCAAGTCCAAAGCCAAAGATAAGCAAAAGTACTAGGTCCGTGACCGACAAGTCATAAGGCGTCCAGCTCAAGACGTTAAAGAAGCGCTACTAGGAGGCAACCTAGTAACTTTTAAATTTCTGCTTGCTATTTGATCACCTTTTGTTTCTCAAGATATTGGGACACACCTAGTTGCTCATGATCCTAAGAATTTAAATAAAACGAGCACAAGCTCGGAAGGTAGTCATACCTCACAATATATATATATATGTATGTTTAGGTAGTGAAAATACCTTAGATATGCATGTATGTAAACAAAAAAACACTTCACAATATATATATATGTATGTTTAGGTAGAAAGATACCTTAGATATGCATGTATGTAAACAAAAAATACTTCACAAAATATATATATGTATGTTTAGGTAGAAAGATACCTTGGATATGCATGTATATAGCAAAAATACCTTACAAAACATATATATGTATGTTTAGGTAGCAAGATACCTTGGATATGCGTGTATATAGCAAAAATACCTCACACAAATATACACATGTTTAGGTAGCAAAATACCTCATGAAAAAAAGGAAAAAAAATACAAAAAACAAAAAAAAAACAAACAAGAAAAAGAAATAAACAAATGATAATGATAAAAAAAAGAAGAGAAAAAAGAAAAATAAGTTGTCTAGCTGAAAAACCAACATGCTTTTGAAAAGAGATGACTTCCAACTTTTCTTTGAAAAAAAAAATTCGCTGATCATAACTAGTTTTTGGAAAAAAAATGTGTGTACACCTGAAGGGTGAACGCTGTGAAATTTCCCCGGACGCCCAAAATGGACTCGGATGAATGCACAAATTGATAAAAAAACATATTTTGGAAACATTGGGTTGACTAAAAATGGAGGAAATGAATCCTGAGCCCTAGCATCACATGACCATAAAAATTTGACACTTGAGTGTCCGCATAGGTGCATGCATGACCAGTTTTGCATAAAATTTCCAAATCATCATTTTTGCATTTGTGTCATGGAAATAATGTGGGGCATCCCTTTTATCCTTGAGCCAAACCAAACCCCGACATGTATCATGTCTAGCCATTCTACAAACCTTGAGCCAAAATCCTGACTCACCATAAACCTTGACCCAGGGTGAGAATGTCAATCCTTACCCTCGGAAGCAAAAAAGAAAAGAAGGAAAATTTCCAATCAAAGAGAAAGCAAAAAAAAGAAAAGAAAGGAAATTCCCAATCAAAGAGTGGGAGAAAGCGAAAAGAAAAGAAAGGAAATTCCCAACCAAAGAGTGGGAGAAAGTAAAAGGAAGGAAAGAAAGCTTCTGATCAAGGATCGAAAGAAATCAGAAGAAAAGTGCAGAAAGGTCTTTGGACCGAACAATATCTGTACAATACAGAATTGTCACCAAATGAACAAACAAAAAGGAAAGGAAACCAAGACCTGAAGTGGTCTTCCCCCTTTGATTGCCAACCAAAATCCTGTACGTCGGTGACTTGCTCACCTCGCGTCAAACAGAAACAGAAAAGGAAAAGGCCAAAACCGCAAAAGCCGAAAAACCCACCAAAAGAACCCATTCCCAAGGGAAGCTCTATTGATCCATGATCACGCATGTAATTTTTTTGATTTGATAGGAAATAATTTGCAAAGTCAAGTCATGACATATCTATGGTTCGGAATTAGGATGATACATTTACCTGTGCGAGATTGATACACTTTGAGTGGATTTCTTCTATTTTTGTCGGACCCAGTGTTTCCTCTAAATGGTCATTTAGAAACGAAATGCTAACATCCAAAATCTCATTTATGGTTATGGGGGATTTCATCAGCAGACTCTCCTTCCCTGGTAGACGCATTGTTTGTCACTCAAAAAAGCATATGCTGCTCTAATCGGTTGGAATATTTGTCTCTTTGCTAAAGCATGTTTGCATTTTAGTGGAGAAAACACCGAGACTTTTTCAAGTCTCACAAGTTATCCAGAACTACGTAGGTCTGAGTTCCTCATTGGAGGATACGTAGGAGCAGGAGCCTCGCTTTTGTCGACCACACCACCTTTTGTTGCCATGACCCAAGAGCTGGTAACCCGCGGAGACACCTTACAGTAATCCGCACCTCGTCATTCAGTGACCCCAAGTGTGATTGATGAGCAGAGGCCAATGTGGTCATCTGCGCCCTTTCCAGAGATGTCAGCATCTTCCGGTGGAGACTTTTTCAAGTCTCCCAAGTTATCTAGAACTACGTAGGTCTGAGTTCCTCATTGGAGGATACGTAGGAGCAAGAGCCTTGCTTTTGTCGGCCGCCCCACAGGATCTGTCATACTGACCCTGAGGTCATGTGACATGCGGAGACAAAATTTGGTCATTCCGCACCCCTTTGCCATTCAGACACAGTCGTGTCCGATGGCACGCAGAGACAAATTATGGTCATTCTGCACCCTTTTGTCATCCAGAGGCGGCGGGCCCGATGACATGCGGAGACAAAATTTGGTCATTCCGCACCCCTTTGCCATTCAGACACAGTCGTGTCCGATGGCACGCAGAGACAAATTATGGTCATTCTGCACCCTTTTGTCATCCAGAGGCGGCGGGCCCGATGACATGCGGAGACAAAATTTGGTCATTCCGCACCCCTTTTCCATTCAAACACAGT
Organism: Glycine soja; assembly: GCF_004193775.1. Taxonomy (NCBI): domain Eukaryota; kingdom Viridiplantae; phylum Streptophyta; class Magnoliopsida; order Fabales; family Fabaceae; genus Glycine; species Glycine soja. The sequence continues at coordinate 21,912,549 of NC_041020.1, read as the reverse complement.
CGTGTCCGATGGCACGCAGAGACAAATTATGGTCATTTTGCACCCTTTTGTCATCCAGAGGCGGTGGGCCCGATGACATGCAGAGACAAAATTTGGTCATTCCGCACCCCTTTGCCATTCAGACACAGTCGTGTCCGATGGCACGCAGAGACAAATTATGGTCATTCTGCACCCTTTTTTCATCCAGAGGTGGCGGGCCCGATGACATGCGGAGAAAAAATTTGGTCATTCCGCACCCCTTTGCCATTCAGACACAGTCGTGTCCGATGGCACGCAGAGACAAATTATGGTCATTCTGCACCCTTTTGTCATCCAGAGGCGGCGGGCCCGATGACATGCGGAGACAAAATTTGGTCATTCTGCACCCCTTTGCCATTCAGACACAGTTGTGTCCGATGGCACGCAGAGACAAATTATGGTCATTCTGCACCCTTCGTCAATCGCGGCCGACAAGCCCGTTGACACGCGGAGATTTACATCATCTTCCGCACTCACAAGATCTGTCATACTGACGGGCGGAAATACCCGAGTGGTTATCCGTATAAACATTCTTTTGCTATCTGTAAGACAAAACGCTTGATAGCAGGCAGAGATTGACACCGTCTTCTGCACCTTTTGTTCCCCCGGGAACAACAAGTCATTTGCATGCGGAAATTTTATGGTCACCCGCGACTCTCGTCAACCGAGAGGAACGAAATTAGTGTCTTATCTTTACTTTCCTTTTATCTACAATAAAAGACAAGTAAAGAGGGGCAACTATCATACCCTAATTTCGTCCGGGGACCTTTGCTTGATGACATGCGACTTTTGTTTGGTCCTTGTAAGGTGCTTGGCACCCATCATTAGGCAATTTGTGAAATTCCGGGACATGCCGGAAAACAAAAGAAAATATTGATGCACAATCCGTAAGGTTCCGTGACACACCGGAAATCAAATGGAAGCATCGTTGCACAATTAGTGAGGTTCCGTAACATTCCGTAAGTCAAAAAGGGGATGATTATGTAATCCACAAGGTTCCGTAACATTACGGAAAGAAAACAAGTATCGTTACGAAATTCGTAAGTTTCCGTAACTTTACGAAAAAAGAATCACCAAAAAAGGTAGGGGGTGTACTTAGTAAAAATGGGGGTGCAAATAGCAACCAGACCAACTTAGGCCCTCCAGAAGATTCCTCCAGAAGGCTGTTGCTTCTGGAGGAAGCAACCCTGCTCGCCTGGGCGAGCTGGGTGGCAAGCATCTCCCCTATTTTGCTATAAATAGGGGAGGAAGTGAAGAAGAAAAGGGTTCAGCCCCTTAGGCACTTCTCTCTCTTTCGAATTTGCTTGGAAAAATTGTTTCCGTGAAGAAAATCTAAGCCGAGGCGCTTCCGAAACGTTTCCGTAACGTTTCCGTAAGGAATTTCGCGAAGGTTTCGACCGTTCTTTGACGTTCTTCATTCGTTCTTCATCGTTCTTCGATCTTCAACGGGTAAGTACCTCGAACCAAGCTTTTCGATTCATTCTATGTACCCGTGGTGGTCCACATTGTGTTTCGTGTATTTTTATTCTCGTTTTATTTACTTTTTATACCCCCTTTTGACATGCTTAAGCCATTTTATTTAAGTCATTTCTCGCTTAACCTAAAAATAAAATAAACTTCCACCGATCGTTTGAATTATATTATCCGTTAACTTCGGTTAAAATGAATTCCGACCGTTCGGTCGTGCCGTAACCACGTTGGAAATCAAAAAGAGGTAAAATAATAATATAATAATAAAAAAATACCTTTTAGTAAAATAAAGCGAAAAATCAATTGGATGTTTTCTCTTTGGGATTTCTCATTCTTAAATCGAATTGGCTAATAACTAAAGTGAAACTAAGGCTAAAATCAACTCGCCTAGTCAAGCTCGTCCATAAAAAATAGGTTTTTGAAGTTTCTCATTTCAATTTCTTACTAAGTAAAATGGATCATTTTCAAGGTCCAACGCCTTAAAATGATCACCTCGTAAGTAAAAAAGAATCACTTGATAAGAAAGATAGGTTTTTCCGGTTTTTCCGACGTTTTCCTCAAATAAACGTTGGTGGCGACTCCGCGCGTATTCCTTTCGTGGAACACGCATCCCGCGAGTCACGCGTCGCCCTCCCGCCGAAGGGTAGGTTGCGACACCAAGTTTCTTCTCTTATGGGTTATATATTCTCAGCTCAGATGGACAACCTCAAACGCGTATATGTTTCAAACTCACTTTCTAACCTTTAAACAACTCAAAAGGTGTCTTTGGGACAACCTTGGTTGGAACACAGTTTAATATATACATTACCGTCTTTAGTGCTTCAGCCCATAAGGATTCAGGAAGATTGGAGTTGCTAAGCATACTCTGTACCATGTCCAATAATGTTTGGTTCATTCTTTCTGCCACACCATTCTGATTTGGAGAACCAGGCATAGTGCACTGGGCAACAATCTCATGTTCTTGAAGAAACTTAGCAAAAGGACCAGGTGCTTGTCCATTCTTAGTATATCTGCCATAATATTTTTCACCTCTATTCGATCTCACTATTTTTATTTGCTTGCCACATTGGTTCTCAACTTCAGTCTTAAATACTTTGAAGGCATCCAATGCTTCATTTTTGTTATGAAGCAAATAAACGTTCATATATCGTGAATAATCATCTATAAAGGTGATAAAATATTTTTGACCACATGCATCCATATCTGGAAAAAAAATATCAGTATGAATTATTTCTAATATGCTTGAACTTCTATTAGCACCTTTCTGATGCAATCCTCCCTAGAAAGGGACCAGTCACTAGAGCCATGAGCAAGAGGCTCCAAGAGGATTGGGCTAGAGCTACTAAAGAAGGCCCTAGGGTTCTCATGAACCTCAGGATAGATATCTGAGCCCATGGGTCAAGGTTGGGTCCACTTATCTTTGTACATATTAGACTAGGATTTCATTATTTTGGGCCTTGTATTTAGGGCTCCATAATGTAGGTAGGGTACCCTAGAAATATAGGATTTTTTAGCCCATGTATTTTTGGGCACCTAGACTAGTTTTTGTATTAGGGGTAGTTTTGTAATTTCACATGCATTAAGTGAATATTTGATGTGTGTGTTGGGAAATAAATTTAATTGAATTGGGAGAAACCCAATCCAATTAAATTTTAGAGGGGGAGGTGAGCATTTGCTTGCTACACCCGATTGCCACATTATATAGTCGCACTTTGTGCATGTCCTTTATGCTTTACATGCCTTATGACACCTAAGTACACTTATTGGAGTATCTTGGACTTGATCTTGGATCAGTGCGCTGAACCATAACTAAAATTCACTAATCATAATTAGTGAAATTTTGGCTCCAAAATTTGGCTCCACAAATTCAAGTGAAATTTGAATTGAAATTCAAATTTCCCTCCAATTTTGTGTAACACTTAGTGTAACGACCCGCCTCGTCGCTACGATATCAACACTCCAATATGCGATAATTTCAATTTTTAAATAAAAACTCCCTTAATTTTTTTTTTTTGAGAACAAAGATAATTTTTGTCTTGCCATAATGTGAATTAAATCTGTTCATACATATATATAAAATCTGAGATTTACATCTTTAGCTCAACAAAATAAAACTTGAAAACCAACTATGGAGGAGTTGATTACAAAACACAACCCTTTCTCCCAAAATAATGCCAATGTCATCACGTCGGCTCGGAGGCTCCTCACCAGAATCTCACCATCCTACACCCTATTGCTATCGTTCTGCTCCCATGAACAATGTTCACGATCATCACAGGTATCAACAACACGATACAAAATTGCAAGGGTGAGTTCATTATAAAAAGAAACAATACCAAATCCAAATATTCACAATAAACATACAACATAGCCAAACATCATAAGCTCACACAACATTCATTATTCAACACCCACATTTCACAATCAGTCAACATCCATCCATGGATCCAATCAATACTACTCGGAATGATGCATGCACCTGACTCAACTCTCAGATGCAATATGGTACGTACCAACAACCAAATCCCAGGAAATATCCTAAGCATGTCCACACGACACTCTCACTTAGGAAACCATGCAGAGTTCGTCGAGACCACCCAGACGTGCACCGTAACTGCCCCCTTAGGTGATCAACCTGGGGCCACAAGGAGTTCCCTACCAGGTGACGTTCACCCTAAGTGAAAAGTACACTCTGCCACAGTTATTCTATTTCCTGTGTCGTATGAGGAATGAACCATGGGCACCATCAAGTGCAATGACCATGGACAAATTAAAGTGCCTAAGCATCCCCATAGCAAATGCTTAGATTCTTTAACCACACTAGCCCCCCACGAATGGGCCATCTGACAAGGTCAATGCACCCCCCTATGAACATACACTACACACGATGTATGAACGTGGCCACAAGCAAGTGCCAATGACCATGGACCAATTAAAGCACCTAAGCATCCCCTCAGAAATGCTTAGATTCTTTAACCACGCTTGTCCCCCACGAATGGGCCATCCGACAAGGTCAATGCACTTCCCCCCCACGAACATACACAATATCCAACGTATCGAACATGGACACCATCAAGTGCAATGACCATGGACAAATTAAAGCGCCTAAGCATCCCCGTAGTGAATGCTTAGATTCTTTAACCACTCTAGTCCCCCACGAATGGGCCGTCCGACAAGGTCAATGCACCCCCCCCATGGACATACACAACATGCACATGCCAATGCATTTCCAACATCAATCAACATTCCATTTTCATGTTATTTTCAACATAGACATCATCTCGTCTCAATGACGTTATCAACAACAACAATGACCTCATTTCATATTCACATAATCATCAACAATAACATCAATTCATGTTGACATGGTCTTTATTAACAACGTCATGTCAAATCAATATCATCATAATTATTAACATCACCACACATCAATTAAATTCATCAATAGCAACATCAACAATATATTCGCATTCCACATATACGTATTTCTTTCATGCCTTAGATTTCATACTCCCCAGATCTTCAAACAACATAAATCAAATAAGGACAACAATTTCATTCATCACAACAAAAATATATACCGCATCCCATTTGTCAAAACATAGTTTTTCCTGAAAACCAGCATGCATATCAATAACAATTATATCGCATCCCATAAAACATGATTTCTATTGGAAAACCCGCATGCACATCAAGGACAATTATATCGCATCCCATTAGTTAAAAATATCCTTTTCTATAAAGGAAAAATCAGCATGCAACAGGGAAAGGTAGTTATTGTCATAGCTAAGTTCCCTGACCTTAATTATGGTGTTAAAACGGTAAATTTTGTAATAAACTCCCCTCACCTATTGTGAGCTACCCGCGGGTTCCTCGTCACGTCACTTGGAGATTTATTTTTCGTCCCCGCTCGTCGATTCCATGTAAGCCTCTACCATGCCAAAACGAAGGAAACTTAATATGGATTTTAGAAACAAAGCTAACAACAATGCTCTGGGTCAAACACCCACGTCACTACATGAAAGTGTTGAGAGCATTTTGGGTTTTACAAAGGGACATCATTTTGAAATTCCGATAATGCCAATGTGACCGGGGTTCAGTGTAGGTCACGAAAATAACACTCATTTCATGAAGAAATAACGTTTTACAAAGTCTCTTTGCTCTAGGGTTTTTCAGAAGAAGCGTAAAACATGCAATGGCGGTTTGCAATCTCAGAAATGGTGCAAAGGTAAGATGAAACTAACAAGAAACAAGCGTTACCTAAAGAAAAACCACGAAGGTCAGACCGGGCTTCATTCTCAATTGAAACCGCGAGGCAAGTTTGGAAGATTCCGCTTCAATTGAAGGGTTCCTCTCGGTGTGGGGTTTCATCGAAGAACAACGACACTCTGTGGTGGCTACTGGTGCCTATGGGTGATGGAGAAGAAGCTTGGCACGTTGTAAATGGTTTTGGAAGAAATAAGGAGAAGGAAATGGCATTTTTCCAAGACTACAAAAAAAGCAACTGGCAGATCATGGATATCTACCCTTTGAACCTCCAGACCAAATTTCAAGAAGATCCAATGGTTAACGAAGGCTGGGCAGCATTTTTACCGAGACAACTTCATGTAGCTTCCTTGGTAAGCTTCATTAAGAGGCTTCCTCGAGAAGCTTCCTTATGGCTTCTTTGAGAAGCTTTCTCGAGAGCCTTCTTTGAGAAGTTAACGCTTTATCTACCAACACTCTTCTAATAACTAAACTCACCTCCTTAAAAATAAAACATGGATAAAATAACACAACAAATATAATCAAACATCAAATATAATTACTAATAATATTTCAGGGTGTTACAACTCTCCCACCCTTTTAGATATTTCGTCCCTGAAATTTACCTGACTCGAACAAGGATGGATTAGCTTCTCGCATCTGACTTTCTAGTTCCCACGTGGCATCTTCTCCTGATGCATCTCCCCAGATCACCTTGACCAACAAAATCTCTTTCCCTCTTAGGTGTTTTGTTCGCCTATCCTCGATCCTCAAAGGCAATGTTTCATATGTCAAATTCTCCTTCACTTGTACGTTATCCAATTCAATCACATGGGATGGATCATGGATATACTTACGGAGTTGAGACACATGAAAGACATTGTGAAGATTAGAAAGAGACGGGGGTAATGCAATTTGGTATGCCACAGGGCCAACTCTCTTAAGAATTTGGAAAGGACCGATAAAGCGAGGTGTGAGTTTTCGGGATTTCAATGCTCGACCAACCCTAGTCCACAGCGTGACTCTCAAGAATACATGATCACCAACCTTGAATTCCAAATCCTTCCTCCTCTTATCATGATAACCTTTTTGCCTACTCTGAGCAGTCTGCATCCTTTCTTGGATCAAATTGACCTTCTTTGTGGTTTGTTGTACCACTTCAGGTCCTAAGGTAAGGCCATCTCTGGGCTCTAGCCAACATAGGGGTGTCCTATACCTTCTACCATTCAAAGCTTCATAAGGAGGCATGCCAATCGTAGAGTGAAAACTTTTGTTATAAGCGAACTCTATCAATGGAAGAAAACTCTCCCAGCTTCCCTTCTGCTCTAAGACACACGCCCTCAAAAGGTCCTCCAATGACTGAATTGTCCATTCAGTTTGGCCATCAGTTTGAGGATGGTAGGCTGAACTTAGTCTAAGCTTGGTTCCCAATGCTCTGTTCAAGCACTCCCAAAATCTAGAGGTAAACCTAGGATCTCTATCAGATAGTATGCTAGATGGCACACCATGTAATCTGACAATCTCGCTTATATACAGGGAGGTCAACTTCTCCAAGGAAAATCTGTTATTAATGGGAATAAAGTGAGTAGACTTAGTCAGTCTATCAATAATAACCTAGATAGAATCTAAACCTCTAGGGGTTCTGGGTAGTCCTACCGTAAAATCCATGGAAATACAGTCCCACTTCCACTGGGGTATCTCTAAGGGTTGTAACTTCCCTGAAGGTCTCTGATGTTCTATCTTAGCCTTTTGACAGACTAGGCACGCATAGACAAACTCATTGACCTCTCTCTTCATGTTGGGCCACCAAAACATCTTCTTTAAATCCTGATACATCTTGGTAGCACCAGGATGGATGCTCAAATTACTCCTATGTCCTTCCTCTAAGATCATCTTCCTAAGTTCAGGCACATTGGGAACACAAACCCTATCTTGAAGTCTCAAGACCCCATCTGATCCAACATTGAAACTACTGTCCCTTCCTGACTCTATAGCCTCTAACTAAGTCCTTAGAAAAGGATCAATCTTCTGGCCCTCCTTGATATTTCCTAGTAACTCACTAGTGATCCTCAAAGTTCCTAATCTTACACTATTAGGAGTAACCTCACATGCAAGACTAAGGTCTCTAAATTGTTCTAGGAGATCCATCTCTCTAACCATCAAGGCAGACATGTGTAGAGATTTCCTACTCAAGGCATCAGCCACTACATTGGCTTTACTGGGATGGTATCTAAGCTCAAAGTCATAATCCTTGAGAAACTCTAACCATCTCCTTTGTCTCTGTCATACCCTAATTTCGTCCGGGGACCTTTGCTTGATGACATGCGACTTTTGTTTGGTCCTTGTAAGGTGCTTGGCACCCATCATTAGGCAATTTGTGAAATTCCGGGACATGCCGGAAAACAAAAGAAAATATTGATGCACAATCCGTAAGGTTCCGTGACACACCGGAAATCAAATGGAAGCATCGTTGCACAATTAGTGAGGTTCCGTAACATTCCGTAAGTCAAAAAGTGGATGATTATGTAATCCACAAGGTTCCGTACAATGAATGGTTTCGCACCTTTTTCTCCAAGAAGGTAGGCCCGTCTATCCGCTACAAGGTCACCGCTCGTGCATCGAAAAAAGAAAGACGAATTGGGACCAACTCTTGGCTAGCATGGAGGGGCGTCTGTTAATTGGTTCCCTCGCTAGAAGGAAGGAAGAATCAGGATTCTATCTTCATGCGAAAGATTTCCAAATGTTCCCTTGATGGGAACAAGGGGTTGTATTAATTATAATCCCGTCCTCGCCATAAGACAGCTTGGCTACCCCATGAGAGGAGTGCCATCAGAAGAAAGCATCACACCTTTCATCGCACGGGGTTTCAGTGACCACAACGCGAGGGTACTCCAAGGAGTTCGCAAGGCATGGGATGCGGCGTGAAGAAAGGACAGAGAGCTTAGGGGAAGCCGTAATGAGATCATCAGTGGCTATCATAAGTGGCTGAGAGTCCGAACACAAGGATTGGATTGGCTCCCAAATCTAAAGACTGTGAGGGACGATGAGGTTAAAGCTTCGGAAGAAAGTGATGAGGTACAAGCCCTAAAGGCAGAGCTTGAAAGAGCCTGGGTAGTCGAAGAGAAGTTCAAGTCCATAGCCATCAAAGTCTGAAAAGAGTATGGTGAACTAAGGGACGTCAATATGGCCACCGCTGAAGCCTTGGAACGAAAAACCAAGAAGGCCCGAAAGGAAGAACACGACCAAAGCAAAGTTTTGAGGGGCTTTATAGGGCAGCAATAGTGAGCTCAACCTCCGAAGAGGTGAAAGGAATCATCACGGGTCAAAGGCATGATCTTGAAGGACGAGCTAAAAGCTTGCCTTAGGTCGAAAAGAATTTTGTCCCAACAGTTAAGCGAGACTAAAGGGAATATGTGGGCCATCATCGATGAGTGCAAAGAGAAGCTAAATCTAGCGGCGACTCACGAACAAAGGCTAGAAGATGAGTACGCTAAGACATCAGCAGAAAGGGAAGCGAGGGAAAGGGTAATTGATTCATTGCACCAAGAGGCAACAATGTGGATGGACCAATTTGCTCTTAATTTTAACAGGAGTCAGGAACTTCCCCGATTGCTAGCCAAGGCCAAAGCAATGGCAGACACCTACTCCGCCCCCGAGGAGATCCACGGACTTCTCAGCTATTGTCAGCATATGATAGACTTAATGGACCATATGATTAGAAACCGCTAGGAAGTTTGTATTGTCGCTCAGGTCTTGACTAGTTATAACTTTCTGAATAAAATGAGTTTATCCCACGTTTTTACTCCAAAAATCAGTGCGAATCAAGTTACTCCCGCATTTTATCTCTAGCATGCATTGTATGTTGGTCTCGTCCTTTGTCACGGGAAGCCGGAAGGTCCATATCACCTTCTTAACTGTACACATAGGGCACTGCGCCCCTAAATGCGCAAGTAAGAAGAGATAATTTTTCGGGCTCTCGTGTCCGTAAATGCATTCATATCATGCATCGCATAAACATCTCTTCATGGCATCATAATGAACATATCGTTCCTGCATTTGTCTGTTATCATATTACAGCCTCACATTTTGCATAAGTCATGGCATCATCATGCATATGCGTTCGACAAACTTTTTGATCTGCAAAATTGCATACCATTTGTTTTCATGTTTTTTCCTCTACAAAACAAAAACAAAAAAAGGGGAAGCGTGAAACTTCACACTACATTCTTAGTTGCATGTGTTAGGCACCATGAGCCAACCATGTTGGGATCATAAACCCATTTCTAAAAAAAAAAAAAAAACACACACACAACAACAAAACAAAATTGAACATGGTACCTAATGCATGGTTAACTAGGAAATGATGTTTCTTCGGGCATCTCAATTTCATAATTACATTTTCCGTGCATAAGCTTAAAGTATGCCCGAGTCATTCATCCCTATGAGATGTTGTTGAATTATTGGCGATCAGAATTGCCATTCCTTGGATTATAGGGTTGAACTAAGCTCATGCTTTTACAAAAAGGTTCATCAAGTCAAGTTGAAATATGGAAGTAACCGTCTTGCAAAATTGGGGCAAAAGATGAATCGAGTCACATCACTGCTTCGTCTACTGCCAAACATATTTAGGATTGTTGATGTCCTTGTTACTTCCAGTTTCACTTTGACAAAGATTTCATGGACCATGTTGAAAATCTAAATTGATTCAACCCCATATCCTGCGTAAAAATTCGCAATACTTCAACTGTACATCATTCGCATACATCCATGCTTTTCATTGGCTGCATTGCTCATTGCATTCTTTCCTTGAAAAAGAAAATAAAAATAAATAAATAAATAAAATAAAATAAAAATGAACTTAATCGTTATTATCAAAAAAGAAAAAAAACACGCTTTACGGCGCCCCTACCAAACCCGTGCTAGAGCTAGAGTAATGGGTGAAGTAGAGAAGGTGCAAGAGCAGATGAAGGCCGACATGGAGGCCATGAAAGAGCAAATGGCCACAATGATGGAGGCCATAATAAGCATGAAAAAGATAAGGGAAGTCGATATGGTTGCAGTTGCCGCTACCAACACTGTTGCTAAGGTGAACCCGATGCCCCCATCTGGCCTCAACCAAATGAATCATCCAACCTCAAATATGGTAGGCAAAGATTTGGGAAGTACGGATGACCCCATGATGTGCAAATTCAAAACAAGCACGCATTCCCGCCATATGGCTTGCCTCCCAACTATACACCACCCAATGTGGCATACACTCTCAATGAAAATCTCAATAACTCCACTCCGATACTCATTGAGAACCAATAACCTCAATCTGATCAGACACATATCTCTCAAACCATGGGGGAGACACATGAAATTCCCCATCACAATCTAGCCGACTTCGAGCCTTGCCTCGGATATGCCACTGAAGGGCAAGTAGTTGGTGGTATACCCCTGCAAAAAACTTTGGAGGGCCCTCAGTGTCACCCACAACCACAACCCTCACATTCCACAGCGGTTAAAAACCCTCATGCTATGGCAGAAATGGGAAAGAGGAAAGGCTCAGGGCCATTGAAGGAGGTAAAGATTATTCCTTTGCTAACCTAGAAGAGTTGTTCCTAGTACCCAATATCATAGCCCCTCCCAAGTTCAAGGTGCTAGACTTTGACAAGTACAAGGGGACTACTTGCCCCAAGAATCATCCAAAGATGTATTGTCGGAAGATAAGGGCATACGCAAAGATGAGGAACCGCTAATACATTTCTTCCAAGAAAGTCTTACTGGGGTAGCTGTTACCTGGTACACTAACTTGGAACCTTCCCGAGTCCATACTTGGAAGGACCTAATGGTTGCCTTCGTTAGGCAGTATCAGTACTATTCTGATATGGTTCCGGATAAGATGCAACTACAGAACATGTGCAAAAAGGGAAACGATAATCGTGGTGGTAGACACATTATCGGTACTCTACTATGAAAAGATGGTGGGCTACGCACCCTCAAAGCTTTGCAGATTTGGTCTTCGCCAGTGAAAGGATCGATGTGGGTCCGAAAAGAGGCAAATTTGATCATCCTACTAGGACGACTGAGAAAACAAGGGCAAATGAAGAGGGTGAGAAAGAGGGAGAAACCCATGCTGTGACTGCCATTCCTGTACGACCAAGTTTCCCACCAACCCAACAATGTCATTACTCAACCCTCCTCCTTACCCACCACCCAGTTATCCACAAAGGCCATCCCTAAATCAACCACAAAGTCTGTCTACCACACTTCCAATGACGAACACCACCTTTAGCGTAAACCAAGACACCAACCAAGAAATGAATTTTGCAGTGAAAAAGCCTGTAGAATTCACCCCAATTCCAGTGTCCTATGCTAACTTGCTCCCATATCTACTTGATAATTCAATGGTAGCCATAACCCCAGCCAAGGTTCATCAACCTCCATTTCTCCGAGAATACGATTCGAACGCAACGTGTGCTTGTCACGGAGGAGCCCCGGGGCATTCCATTGAGCATTGTATGACCCCGAAGCATAAAGTGTGAAGTCTAATTGATACGGGCTGGCTGAAATTTGAGGAGAATCGCTTGTTGAATCCTAACCTTGACAAGCAACACCATACATGGGGCAATTTTGGAAGCTGTTGTTATGACTCATCAGGATTTTCAAGTTTATGCCATTATTATAAACCACAGTTACAATGCTAAATGATATGGATAAAATGGACATCCTTGTCTCTCTCATCATCTCACAAACACATCTTTGCTTATTCAAATTCCACCGGAATGTGAGTGTAAGCCATTGGTTTGTTTGCTCTAAGCGACCTGCGCTCTTGAGTGTTAACTTCCAAGACCGTTCAATCAGAGATTGCTCGTCCTGCACGTTGGTGGGGGTGCCGTAAAACAACGAGTAAAAGTTCAAAGCAAATAAGTTTCAAAATAAAAAAAAAAGCATTTGATTAACTGTGTTTTCAAGACGTTCATGTGACCTCATTTTAACATTCCGGTCTTCTTAGAGAAACGAGTTGTCAAGAATAGGATATTGGACAAATGGCCTCAGTTACCTTAAGAAAAAAAGGGGTTGAATTAAGATGCAAAGACTATTCCCCAATTGAACTATCGCTCTTTCTTTTTGGATTAACAATGCACCCTTAACATGGATTACTCAAAAGGCATTTCAAAATAAACTTCTTTAAAGAAAAAGATAAATAGAAATAAATAAAAGAAGTTTAAAGGAAGAGAGGAATGCAAACTTGATTTATACTGGTTCGGCCACTTCCCGCGCCTACGTCCAGTCCTCAAGCAACCCACTTGAGATTTTCCACTCTCTTTGTAAAACTCCTTTTACAAAGTCTGAACCACACAGGGACAACCCTTCCCTTGTGTTCAAGAATCCTCTAAAATAAGAGACTCTCAGTCTCTTAATCCCTTTTCAGAAGTAAGAAGAAGAGAAGAAGAAATCTCTCTTAAAAGGGATAGATTGTACAATGAAGACCAATCAAAATTCCTTATTGAATATGCAAGTGGTTGACCAAGGAATCTTTTTGAGAGGATAAGACAGTTCAGTTCAGAAAAACTCTTAATCTTTTGAGAGGATAAACTTTTTGGGCAATAAAAGCTCTGTTTTAATTCGTGTTTCCAAGTCACAAATAAATAGACCTTTGATGGCCATTCATAAACCATTTGAATAGATGTGACTCTTGGAAATTATTTTCCGAAAATCCCCTCTAGTAATCGATTACAAGACTTGTGTAAACGATTACAGGTTTTAAAAATTTGAATTAAAACATTTTCAACTGCTGGTAATCGATTACCAGAGAGCAAATCTCAATTTGAAATGATAGAATTCTTTGGTCAAACCTTTTGTTTTTCAATTTGGAAACTTCTTCCTAAGATTCTAGAGATCAACTTGATCATATATCTTGATTTCTTGTCTTGAATAAAACTTAGAAGCACTTGATCCTTCGGCATCATCAAAACATCAAAACATCTTGCTTCTACATAGGAGTCATTTGACTTAATCCATCAACTAAAAAAATCCTTCAACTATTTCTCGTCCTTGGAAAATTCTTTTTGCAAGAATCAACTGCTTCTTTCATTCTTCCTCACTACGAGGCTATGAAAACAAGACAACGATTGGTACCTCAAAGCCTTACACTGGGGCAATGAGGGGCATCGTGCATGAGCCTCAAGTGAACCTAGGGGCAGATTAGAAGTTCTCACCCAATAGGTTCCCTCCTAAAAGGTCATGACGAAAGACAACGATTGGTACCTCAAAGCCTTACATTGGGGCAATGAGGGGCACCGTGCATGAGCCTCAAGTGAACATAGGGGCCGATCAAAAGTTCTCACCCATCGATGTTTTCAACAAAAAAAGGGGGACAAACCCTAGGATTTCAATGGATTGATTAAACATCAAACGACTCCATTGCCGTCACTCCAAAATGGTCAAATGACTAAATCAAACAAAACACACACTCTGAGGGAGTTATCGGAGAGATTTGCAAAAGATAGGATAAGGTTGCATGGACTATCACCTCTTTCAAAAGGACAGTCAATTTGTGTTTTCCAAAAAAAATCAAATCAAAATCAAAATCACAAAATAGGGAAAGAATGTCATGAACATTGTACAATATTCCATAACATTGCATTATTGCATACAAAGCGTGCATTTACTGCATTTCAAGATGAAGGTTGCATACATTTGCATCCCCAAAAAATCATCATGTTCATATTAGGCCCTCTCAAAGAGTCAACCTCTTGCTTTCTTGTAAGGTTAAAGTCCTTTGGTACTTGTACCTATTGGCTCGCCTTCAGAGGACTGCATGTCCTCACCTTCAGAGGGCTACACGCCCTCGCCATCAGAGGACTGCATGTCCTCACCTTCAGAGGACTGCATGTCCTCACCTTCGTAGGGCTACACGCCCTCACCTTTAGAGGACCACACGTCCTCACCTTCAGAGGGCTACAACCATCAGAGAAAGCATCTTTCACACTAGATGTTTAATCAATGGCAAGGTGTGCATGGTGATCATTGATGGAGGTAGTTGCACCAATGTGGCTAGTGCTAGATTAGTGTCAAAGCTAAATTTAGCTACTAAACCACATCCTAGGCCATACAAACTTCAATGGCTTAGTAAGGATGGGGAGGTGCAAGTGAGGCAGCAAGTGGAAGTGGACGTTTCCATTGGGAAATACAATGATAAGGTACTTTGTGATGTTGTTCCTATGGAGGCCAGTCACTTACTTTTGGGGAGACCAAGGCAATTTGATAAAAGAGCCAATCATGACGGTTACACCAACAAGATCTCTTTCATGCACCAAGACAAAAAGATTGTGCTCAAGCCATTGAGTCCACAAGAAGTGTGTGAGGATCAAAAGAAAATGAGAGAAAAACTTCTTCAAGAGAAAAAAGAAAAAGAAAAAGTGAGCAAAACACTTGAGAGTGAGAAAAAGAGGGAAACACTTGAGAGGAAAAAGAGTGAACAAAAGAAGAGTGAAACACTTGAAGTGAGGGAGAGCTATTTAGCCACAAAAAGTGAGGTCAAGAGGTTGTTTCGTGCTAAACAGTCACTATATATCTTGTTTTGCAAAAATTAGATTTTGACCACTAACACTTTTGATGATTTTGAAGTTGTTTATGGTTTTAACCCACTAACTCCTCTTGATCTTTTGCCTATGCCTAATGTTTCTGTTTTTAAGCATAAAGAAGGTCAAGCAAAGGCGGACTATGTGAAGAAGCTTCATGGGAGAGTCAAAGATCAAATTGAGAGGAAAAATAAAAGCTATGCTAAACAAGCCAACAAAGGAAGAAAGAAGGTTGTCTTCGAACCCGGAGATTGGGTTTGGGTGCACATGAGAAAAGAAAGGTTTCCGGAACAGAGGAAATCAAAGCTTCAACCAAGGGGAGATGGACCATTTCAAGTGCTTGAAAGAATCAATGACAATGCTTACAAAGTTGAGCTGCCCGGTGAGTATAATGTTAGTTCCACCTTCAATGTCTCTGATTTACCTCTTTTTGATGCAGATGGAGAATCCGATTTGAGGACAAATCCTTCTCAAGAGGGAGAGAATGATGAGGACATGACCAAGAGCAAGGGCAAGGATCCACTTGAAGGACTTGGAGGACCTATGACAAGGGCTAGAGCAAGGAAAGCCAAGGAAGCTCTTCAACAAGTGCTGTCCATACTATTTGAATACAAGCCCAAGTTTCAAGGAGAAAAGTCCAAGGTTGTGAGTTGTATCATGGCCCAAATGGAGGAGGACTAAATGACACCACTTTGTCTCAATTTTTAGAGTGTTTAGTTTGTCTAAATAATGGCCCAATCCTTGTAAAGTTGGCTGACCAAAAATATGTTTTGGGTTAATCAATTAAAAGGGCTTTAGTTAGGTTTAGTTCAAGTTGTAATAAGGGCCCAATTGGCAACCTAGGCATCAGCCTTTTGGGAGACCAAATGGTGGCTGACTTGTTGGCTGTTGGGGGTGACTTTTGGTTGCCACAATTTCAGTTACACTCAGCCATTAAGTTTTTTTTAATTCCCTAGGTTAATGGCATTAAGTTATTTTAATTCTAGGTTAGTGGGTCATTACTAAAATCTGCTGTAAAGCTTCTATATAAGCTGAACCATTTTATCAATAAACACAATTTGAGTTTTATTCAGAAAATTAGAGTTTATCTCTTTTATCTTAGTGAGAGTGATTCTCCTAAATTCTTGAGTGATTCAAGAACACCTTGGCTGTATCAAAGGACTTTCACAACCTTTATGTGTTGCCCTCGCTGGAAAGAGTGATTCTTTCCTTCCTTTCATCATCACCCTTGTTCTTTCAAACCACAATTCCAGAAAATCCACCTCTGCCCAGAATTATCTCGTGGCCATAACTCCCATTTTACGCACTCAAATTAAGTGATTCTTGAGCCTAAATTGAATTTCAAAACGAGACCTTTCACCTCGTTTTGGAATCACCTCATTTGGAGCCCTGTAGCTTCAGTTATTGCCATTTCTATATTTCTGTCCAGCCACCACTTAACCTACGTTTTACCATCCCATTCATCCATTTTATGCCAAGAACCACCTTATTAAGACCCACGAATTTAGCCACCTTATTTTCCATCCTTTCCTTAATCAATTTCCGCATTTTCCATCAAGGTTTAATCCTAGACGATCCTAAGTCAGCCCTTGTGCCATGTGGGTTCATATCACAAAGAGACGAGTGCGGATCATGCGCACCAACATGAACACTCTTACACAGATATAGATGACATTGCTACTTAGCAACATTCTGCCCAGCGATCGCAATGCCAATCTCCCCCTGCAAAAGTATTAGTTGGTCTGTGTCGTCCCGACATGGGTAAGTATGCATATGATTAAACTGATTTCTGATACCATCTATTGTTTGCAGGGATCGCACCCACAAAGACACCCAGTGGACCTGAAGAAGTCCAACAGGGCCCTGGGGTTTCCAGCTCTGGTTACGGGCCTCTGTCGGCCTTACAGGGTGCCCGTTCCCCCCAGCAAGTTCATGTCGTCGTGGCATAGGTAAGTATGCACCTCCCCCAACTGATTTCTGATGTCATCTATTGTTTGCAGGGATCGTGCCCACAAGACACCTAGTGGACCCGAAGAAGGCCAACAGGGTCTTGGAGTTGCCAGCCCTAAATACGGGTCTCTGTCAGTTCAAGGGAGTGCCTGTCGCCCCCAGCAAGGTCATCAGGCCCTCTACCAATCGAGCTTTCATCAAGAAGTACTGCGCCCCCAGGCAGGCGCAGGGCGAAACACCACATCAGCATTGGGATGGCCGGTAGTGGGCAATAGACACACCGCCACCACCTCTAGAGTTCACCTCAGCTCATCCATAAAAAGGTTAGAGCGTTGCCTGTGACACATGGCCGACCAATAGGCGACCAAGTCCAAAGCCAAAGGTAAGCAAAGTACTAGGTCAGTGACCGACAAGTCATAAGGCGTCCAGCTCAAGACGTTAAAGAAGCGCTACTAGGAGGCAACCTAGTACCTTTTGAATCTATGCTTGTTATTTGATCACTTTTTATAGTAGGAGGCAACCTATTGTTATTTGACCAATAGGCGTCCAGCTCATGATCCTGGGAATTTAAATAAAGCAAGCGCAAGCTCGGAAGGTAGTCATACCTCACAAAATATATATATGTATGTTTAGGTAGAAAGATACCTTAGATACGCATGTATGTAAACAAAAAAGAACACTTCACAAAATATATATATGTATGTTTAGGTAGAAAGATACCTTAGATACGCATGTATGTAAACAAAAAAGAACACTTCACAAAATATATATATGTATGTTTAGGTAGAAAGATACCTTGAATATGCATGTATGTAGCAAAAATACTTCACAAAAAATATATATGTATGTTTAGGTAGCAAGATACCTTGGATATGCATGTATATAGCAAAAATATCTCACAAAACATATATATGTTTAGGTAGCAAGATACCTTGACACGCATGTATATGGCAAAATACCTCACAAAATATACGTATGGTTAGGTAGCAAAATACCTCATGAAAAAAAGAGAGCAAAGAGAGAGCGAGCAAGAAAAGAATAAGAAGAAAAAAAAAAGAAAAAAAAATAATAAAAATAAAAATAAGTTGTCTAGCTGAAAAACTAACATGCTTTTGAAAAGAGATGACTTCCAACTTTTCTTTGAAAAATTCACTGATCATAACTAGTTTTTGGAAAATGTGTGTGTACACCCGAAGGGTGAACGCTGTGAAATTTCCCCGGACGCCCAAAATGGACTCGGATGAATGCACAAATTGATAAAAGAACATATTTTGGAAACATTGGGTTGATTTAAAATAAAGGAAATGAATCCTGAGCCCTAGCATCACACGACCATAAAAATTTGACACTTGAGTGTCCGCATAGGTGCATGCATGACCAGTTTTGCATAAAATTTCCAAATCATCATTTTTGCATTTGTGTCATGGAAATAATGTGGGGCATCCCTTTTTGTCCTTGAACCAAACCAAACCCTGACATGTATCATGCCTAGCCATTCTACAAGTCTTGAGCCAAAATCCTGACTCACCATAAACCTTGACCCAGGGTGAGAATGTCAATCCTTACCCTCGGAAGCAAAAAAAGAAGAGAAGGAAAATTTCCAATCAAAGAAAAAAAAAGAGAGAAGGAAAATTTCCAATCAAAGAGAAAGCAAAAAAGGAAAGGAAATTTCCAATCAAAGAGAAAGGAAAAAAGAAGCAAGGAAATTCCCAATCAAAGAGTGGGAGAAAGCGAAAAGAAAAGAAAGAAAATTCCCAACCAAAGAATGGGAGAAAGTAAAAAAAGAAGAAAACTCCTGGTCAAAGAAACCAGAAGAAATGTGCAGAGAGGTCTTTGGGCCGGACAATATCTGAACAATACAAAATTGTCACCAAATGAACAAAAAGAAGGAAAGGAAACCACGACCTAAAATGGTCTTCTCCCATTAATTGCCAACCAAAATCTTGTGCGCTAGCGACTTTTTCGCCCCGCACTAAACAAAAACAGAAAAGGAAAAAGCCAAAAAAAAAATCAAAAGCCAAAAACACACAAAAGCCGAAAAACCCATCAAAAGAACCCATTCCCAAGGGAAGTCCTATTGATCCATGATCACGCATGTAATTTTTGATTTGATAGGAAATAATTTGCAAAATCAAGTCATGACATATCTATAGTTCGGAATTAGGATAAAACAGTTACCTGTGCGAGATTGATACACTTTGAGTGGATTTCTTCTATTTTTGTCGAACCCAGTGTTTCCTCTAAATGGTCATTTAGAAACGAAATGCTAACATCCAAAATCTCATTTATGGTTATGGGGGATTTCATCAGCAGACTCTCCTTCCCTGGTAGACGCATTGTTTGTCACTCAAAAAAGCATATGCTGCTCTAATCAGTTGGAATATTTGTCTCTTTGCTAAAGCATGTTTGCATTTTAGTGGAGAAAACACCGAGACTTTTTCAAGTCTCACAAGTTATCCAGAACTACGTAGGTCTGAGTTCCTCATTGGAGAATACGTAGGAGCAAGAGCCTCGCTTTTGTCGACCACACCACCTTTTGTTGCCATGACCCAAGAGCTGGTAACCCGCGGAGACACCTTACAGTTATCCGCACCTCGTCATTCAGTGACCCCAAGTGTGATTGATGAGCAGAGGCCAATGTGGTCATCTGCGCCCTTTCCGGAGATGTCAGCATCTTCCGGTGGAGACTTTTTCAAGTCTCACAAGTTATCTAGAACTACGTAGGTCTGAGTTCCTCATTGGAAGATATGTAGGAGCAAGAGCCTTGCTTTTGTCGGCCGCCCCACAGGATCTGTCATACTGACCCTGAGGTCATGTGACATGCGGAGACAAAATTTGGTCATTCCGCAACCCTTTGCCATTCAGACACAGTCGTGTCCGATGGCACGCAGAGACAAATTATGGTCATTCTGCACCCTTTTGTCATCCAGAGGCGGCGGGCCCGATGAGATGCGGAGACAAAATTTGGTCATTCCGCACCCCTTTGCCATTCAGACACAGTCGTGTCCGATGGCACGCAGAGACAAATTATGGTCATTCTGCACCCTTTTGTCATCCAGAGGCGGCGGGCCCGATGACATGCGGAGACAAAATTTGGTCATTCCGCACCCCTTTGCCATTCAGACACAGTCGTGTCCGATGGCACGCAGAGACAAACTATGGTCATTCTGCACCCTTTTGTCATCCAGAGGCGGCGGGCCCGATGACATGCGGAGACAAAATTTGGTCATTCCGCACCCCTTTGCCATTCAGACATAGTTGTGTCCGATGGCACGCAGAGACAAATTATGGTCATTCTGCACCCTTCGTCAATCGCGACCGACAAGCCCGTTGACACGCGGAGATTTACATCATCTTCCATACTCACAAGATCTGTCATACTGACTTTTGAGTCACGCTGACGGGCGGAAATACCCGAGTGGCTATCCGTATAAACATTCTTTTGCTATCTGTAAGACAGAACGCTTGATAGCAGGCAGAGACTGACCCCGTCTTCTGCACCTTTTGTTCCCCCGGGAACAACGAGTCATTTGCATGCGGAAATTTTATGGTCACCCGCGACTCTCGTCAACCGAGAGGAACGAAATTAGTGTCTTATCTTTACTTTCCTTTTATCTCCAATAAAAGACAAGTAAAGAGGGGCAACTGTCATACCCTAATTTCGTCCGGGGACCTTTCCTTGATGACATGCGACTTTTGTTTGGTCCTTGTAAGGTGCTTGGCACCCATCATTAGGCAATTTGTGAAATTCCGGGACATGCCGGAAAACAAAAGAAAATATTGATGCACAATCCGTAAGGTTCCGTGACACACCGGAAATCAAATGGAAGCATCGTTGCACAATTAGTGAGGTTCCGTAACATTCCGTAAGTCAAAAAGGGGATGATTATGTAATCCACAAGGTTCCGTAACATTACGGAAAGAAAACAAGTATCGTTACGAAATTCGTAAGTTTCTGTAACTTTACGAAAAAAGAATCACCAAAAAAAGGCAGGGGTGTACTTAGTAAAAATGGGGGTGCAAATAGCAACCAGGCCCACTTGGGCCCTCCAGAAGATTCCTCCAGAAGGTTGTTGCTTCTGGAGGAAGCAACCCTGCTCGCCTGGGCGAGCTGGGTGGCAAGCATCTCCCCTATTTTGCTATAAATAGGGGAGGAAGTGAAGAAGAAAAGGGTTTAGCCCCTTAGGCACTTCTCTCTCTTTCGAATTTGCTTGGAAAAATTGTTTCCGTGAAGAAAATCTAAGCCGAGGCGCTTCCGAAACGTTTCCGTAAGGAATTTCGCGAAGGTTTCGACCGTTCTTCGACGTTCTTCATTCGTTCTTCATCGTTCTTCGATCTTCAACGGGTAAGTACCTCGAACCAAGCTTTTCGATTCATTCTATGTACCCGTGGTGGTCCACATTGTGTTTCGTGTATTTTTATTCTCGTTTTATTTACTTTTTATACCCCCTTTTGACATGCTTAAGCCATTTTATTTAAGTCATTTCTCACTTAACCTAAAAATAAAATAAACTTCCACCGATCGTTTGAATTATATTATCCGTTAACTTCGGTTAAAATGAATTCCGACCGTTCGGTCGTGCCGTAACCACATTGGAAATCAAAAAGAGGTAAAATAATAATATAATAATAAAAAAAAATACCTTTTAGTAAAATAAAGCGAAAAATCAATTGGATGTTTTCTCTTTGGGATTTCTCATTCTTAAATCGAATTGGCTAATAACTAAAGTGAAACTAAGGCTAAAATCAACTCGCCTAGTCAAGCTCGTCCATAAAAAATAGGTTTTTGAAGTTTCTCATTTCAATTTCTTACTAAGTAAAATGGATCATTTTCAAGGTCCAACGCCTTAAAATGATCACCTCTTAAGTAAAAAAGAATCACTTGATAAGAAAGAACTATGTAGGTTTGATTTCCTCATCGCAATCGAGGAATACGTAGGAGCAAAGGGAAACACCCTTGTCGACCACAAAAAGATAAAAAATATAAAAAGGGTATAAAGGATATAAGGACATAAAAGGGAACGTAAAAATCAAAGTCATGTTTGCACATTCGATTAAAGGCTGTCGTCCCTTGTGACGGATGTGTGGGGTGTTAATACCTTCCCCGTGCGTAAATACAACTCCCGAACCTTTCACTTAAAAGTTCGTAGATCGCGTCTTTTCCGGTTTTTCCGACGTTTTCCTCAAATAAACGTTGGTGGCGACTCCGCGCGTATTCCTTTCGTGGAACACGCATCCCGCGAGTCACGCGTCGCCCTCCCGCCGAAGGGTAGGTTGCGACAGTCTTATGTTCAGCTCCTTCTGACTAAACAAGTACTTAAGGCTCTTATGATCACTAAACACCTCGAACTTAGAGCCAAACAGATAATGCCTCCACATCTTAAGGGCAAAAACCACGGCAACCAACTCTAGATCATGGGTGGGATAATTCCTCTCATGGGTCTTAAGTTGTCTAGAAGCATTGGCCACTACTTGGCCATTTTTCATCAACACTCCTCCTAAACCCATCTTTGATGATGCATCACAATACACCTCAAATGGTTCTCTCGGGTTAGGCAAAACTAGCACTGGAGCAGTCGTCAATCTTTCCGTAAGGGTTTGGAAACTATGCTTACATTGGGTATCCCACACAAAAGCTTGACTCTTACGAGTCAGTTTAGTCAAAGGTAGAGCCAACTTGGAGAAACCTTCTATGAATCGCCGGTAGTATCCTGCTAAGCCCAAAAAACTCTTAATCTCAAAAACATACTTAGGACTTTCCCACTCTAGAACGGCTTCTATTTTAGATGGATCTACAGCTATACCCCCCTTGAGATATCACATGCCCTAGGAAACTAACTTTCTCTAACCAAAACTCACACTTTGATAACTTAGCATAGAGTTGTTGGTCCTTAAGGGTATGCAACACAATCCTCAAATGTTCTTCATGTTCCTCTCTAGTCTTGGAGTATACCAAAATATCATCTATGAATACTACCACAAAACTATCAAGGTAAGGGTGAAAGACTCTATTCGTGTAGTCCATAAACACTCCTGGAGAATTAGTCACACCAAAGGGCATGACTAGATACTCATAGTGACCATAACGGGTCCTAAAAATAGTCTTTGGTATATCTTCAGACTTTACTCGGATCTGATGATAACCCGACCTAAGGTCTATCTTGCTAAACACACAAGCTCCTACTAGCTGGTCCATAAGGTCATCTATTCTAGGCAAAGGGTACTTATTCTTAATCATTACCTTATTCAATTGGCGGTAATCCACACACAATCTCATGGTTCCATCTTTCTTCTTCACTAATAACACTGGTGCTCCCCACAGAGACACACTAGGCCTAACAAACTGCTTATCCAACAACTCCTCTAACTGTTTCTTAATCTCAGCTAACTCTGTAAGAGACATCCTATAAGGAGCTATGGATATGGGTCCAACACCAGGTACTAATTCTATGGAAAACTCTATCTCTCTCTCAGGTGGCAGACCGGATATATCCTCAGGAAACACTTCAGGAAACTCTCCGACAACAGGGAGGTCACACATAGAAACCTTTGTCTCTATTTCCAGGCTAGACAGGATCATGTACAGTTGAGAATCTTCTTTTAAATATGTCACAACTTGGTTGGCAGAGATAAACATCATATCCTTACTCACTCCAGAATCATCAAACACCACACTTTTATCAAAATAGTTTAACAAGACATGGTTGGAAGATAACTAGTCCATACCAAGAATAAAATCAATCTGGCTCAAAGGCAAACAAATCAAATCAATCAAGAATGTCCTACCAGAAATCTCCACAGTATAATTTAAACACACATCAAAAGTTAACACATAACCACTAGTAGGGGTCTCTACTACTAGATCTTTATTTAAAGAAGACACAAAAAGCTTAAGTTTTCCTACACACAAATAGGATATAAAGGAATGGGTTGCACCGGAATCGAACAACCCAAGCAAAGGAATCCCATTTATGAAACATCTACCTTGGATTAGATCTTTGGATTTCGAAGCTTCAGCACCATTAAGGGTAAAAACTCTTCCCGTGGCCTTTGGATGTCCAGTTTGACCATTCGGGCCCCCACCATTTTGCTCCTTCTTAAGTTGTGAACAATCTCTTTGAGTATGTCCCTTTTGTCCATAATTAAAACATGTTATGCCTCTATCGGGATAATTTGAGGAGATGTGCCCCGGCTTACTACATCTGTAACAAATGATATGAGTGGGGAAAGTACTGGGCTTGCTACCACTACCACTTGCAATTCCCATAGGAACAATCCTCTGATTGTTAGGGCGGTTACCATTGGACCTGCACTCCTATAATAGGTCACCCTGTCTCGGGAGTCTTCATCCCAAATCCAAAAAATGTTAACCAAAAGTGGGAACTGATGAACACCATGGTAATTCACAGCTTGCTTCACTTCAGGTCGCAAGCCATTCAGAAACTTTACACACTTGGAACTTTCACCATCTTTCCCTTGATAATGGGGAAAGTATCTCACCAGCTCCTCAAACTTGGCTGCATATTCAGCCACAATCATGTTTCCCTGCTTGAGCTCCAAGAACTCCATCTCTTTCTTGTTCCTAACATCCTCGGGAAAGTATTTCTCCAAAAACACTCTCTTGAAGGCATCCCAGGTCACATCTTGACCTTCAGCCTCTAGGCATCGGCGAGTATTCTCCCACCAATACTCAGCTTCCACTAGAGTATATGCACCAGAAGCAACCTTTTGCCCTTTCAGGCATGCCATCACTCGAAAATTTTTCTCAATTTCCCTTATCCAGTTCTGAGCACCATCAGGATTGTATCCTCCATATCATCCCATTGCCCTTCACAACTTATACAGATGGCCAGTCTGATAACCTGTGACCCGACATTGAAACTCATGGTATAGCAAACATCAGAAAAACAAATCCAATATGACTACAACAATCAAAACTCTATAGCTCATAGAAACACAACTAGTGAGTAAGTGCTAATAGCAAACAACAAACATGAAGCATTAGAAAACAACGAACATCACGCATTCAACAAAGCAACCAGAGAATGGACAGAAAAACATAGCAGACTCAAAACTCACTGGCTGAAAAGGTTCGACCTGCTCTGATACCACTAAATGTAACGACCCGCCTCGTTGCTACGATATCAACACTCCAATATGCGATAATTTCAATTTTTATAAAAAAAACTCCCTTATATATATATATATATATATATATATATATATATATATATATATATATATATGCGTAGGAATAGTAACTCGGTACATGTCATGCACATAATGTGAATTAAATCTGTCCATACATATATATAAAATATGAGATTTACATCTTTAGCTCAACAAAATAAAACTTGAAAACCAACTATGGAGGAGTTGATTACAAAACAAAACTCCCTCTCCCAAAATAATGTCAACGTCATCACGTCAGCTCGGCGGCTCCTCACCAGAATCTCACCATCCTGCACCCTATTGTTGTCATTCTGCTCCCACGAACAATGTTCGTGATCATCACAGATATCAACCACACGATACAAAATTGCAAGGGTGAGTTCATTATAAAAAGAACCAATACCAAATCCAAATATTCGCAATTAACATACAACATAGCCAAACATCATGAGCTCACACAACATTTATTATTCAACACCCACATTTCACAATCACTCAACATCCATCCATGGATCCAATCAATACTACTCGAAATGATGCATGCACCTGACTCAACTCTCAGATGCAATGTGGTACGTACAAACAACCAAATCCCAGGAAATAGCCTAAGCATGTCCACACGACACTCTTACTTAGGAAACCATGCAGAGTTCGTCGAGACCACCCAGTCGTGCACCGTAACTGCCCCCCTAGGTTGCCTGGGGCCACAAGGAGTTCCCTACCAGGTGACGCGCCCCCTTAGTACAAAGTACACTCTGCCACAAGTATTCTATTTCCTGTGTCGTATGAGGTATGAACCATTGGTACCATCAAGTGCAATGACCATGGACAAATTAAAGCGCCTAAGCATCCCCGCAGCGAATGCTTAGATTCTTTAACCACACTAGTCCCCCACGAATGGGCCATCCGACAAGGTCAATGCATCCCCCATGAGCAAACACTACACACGACGTATGAACGTGGCCACAAGCAAGTGCCAATGACCATGGACGAATTAAACTGCCTAAGCATCCCTTTAGAAATGCTTAGATTCTTTAACCATGCTTGTCCCCCATGAATGGGCCATCCGACAAGGTCAATGCACTCCCCCCCCCCCACGAACATACACAACATCCAACGTATCGAACATGGGCACCATCAAGTGCGATGACCATGGACAAATTAAAGCGCCTAAGCATCCCCACAGCGAATGCTTAGATTCTTTAACCACTCTAGTCTCCCACAAATGGGCCATCCGACAAGGTCAATGCAGCCACCCATGGACATACACAACATGCACATGCCAATGCATTTCCAACATCGATCAACATTCCATTTTCATGTCATTCTCAACATAGACATCATCTCGTCTCAATGTCGTTATCAACAACAACAACAACCTCATTTCATATTCACATAATCATCAACAATAACATCAATTCATGTTGACATGGTCTTTATTAACAACGTCATCTCAAATCAATATCATCAAAATTGGATTTAGAATTCTTAATTTCTATATTTTTTTTTCTTAAAGTAGTAGTTCTAGTGGTTGACTCGCTTTTTTCAAATTGTTTTTCATTATTAAGAAAAGGTAACGAAGATAAAATACGAGCTTTTTTTATAGCAATTGTTATTAATCGTTGTTCATAATTATTAACATCACCACACATCAATAGCAACATCAACAATATATTCGCATTCCACATATACGTATTTCTTTCATGCTTGAGATTTTACACTCCCCAGGTCTTCAAACAACACAAATCAAATAAGGACAAAAATTTCATTCATCACAAAAAATATATATATCGCATCCCATTCGTCAAAACATAGTTTTTCCTGAAAACCAACATGCATATCAATAACAATCATATCGCATCCCATTAGTTAAAAAGCATGATTTCTATTGGAAAACCCGCATGCACATCAAGGACAATTATATCGCATCCTATTAGTTAAAAACATCATTTTCTATAAAGGAAAAATCAGCATGCAATAGGGACAGGTAGTTATTCTCGTAGCTAAGTTCCCTGATCTTAACTATGGTGTTAAAACGGTAAATTTTATAATAAACTCCCCTCACCTATTGTGAGCTACCTGTGGGTTCCTTGTCACGTCACTTGGAGATTTTTTTTTCGTCCCCGCTCGTCGGTTCCGCGTAAGCCTCTACCATGCCAAAATGAAGGAAACTTAATATAGATTTCAGAAACAAAGCTAACAACAATGCTCTGGGTCAAACACCCACGTCACTACATCAAAGTGCCGAGAGCATTTTAGGTTTTACAAAGGGATGTCATTTTGAAATTTCAATCACGCCAATGTGACCGGGGTTCAGTGTAGGTCACGAAAATAACACTTATTTCATGAAGAAATAATGTTTTACAAAGTCTCTTTGCTCTAGGGTTTTTTAGAGGAAGCATAAAACATGCAATGACGGTTTCCAAACTCAGAAATGGTGCAAAGGTAAGATGAAACTAACAAGAAATAAGCGTAGAACCATGGTTACCTCAAGGAAAACAACGAAGGTCAGACCAGGCTTCATTCTCAATCGAAACCGCAAGGCAAGTTTGGAAGATTCCGCTTCGGTTGAAGGGTTCCTCTCGGTGTGGGGTTTCAACAGAGAACAACGGCGGTCCGTGGTGGCTACTATTGGCTGTGGGTGATGGAGAAGAAGCTTGGCACGTTTTAAATGGTTTTGCAAGAAAGAAGGAGAAGGAAATGATGTTTTTCCAAGGCTACACAAAAAGTAAAGGCTGAAACACTCAAGTGCTTCTGCTTGCGGGAAATGAAGTGTTCCTCACACCCCAGACGTTGTATCGAATATCACAACGGTCAGATCGTGGACATCTACCCTTTGAACCACCAGGCAAAATTTCAAGAAGATCCAACGGTTAGCGAAGGCTAGGAAGCATTTTTACCAAGACAGCTTGATGTAGCTTCCTTGAGAAGCTTCATTAAGAGGCTTCCTCGTGGCTTCTTTGAGAAGCTTTCTTGAGAGGCTTCTTTGAGAAGTTAACGCTTTATCTACCAACACCCTTCTAATAACTAAATTCACCTCCTTAAAAATAAAACACGGATAAAATAACACAACAAATATAATCAAACATCAAATATAATTACTAATAATATTTCAGTGTGTTACACTTAGGCTCTAAATAGAGGTCATGTGTGTGCATTTTTTGGAACTTTGATCATTTGAGAATTACACTTCAAAGTTCAGACCTCATTTGAGGCAAAAAATTTCGTGCTCCTTCTCTCCCTCTCCCTCCACTCATCTTCTCCTACCTTCAAGCTCTTATCCATGGCTTCCTATGGTGGTAAGCTTCTTCTTGACTCATCTTCTCCTTGAAGTGACGTCTCCAATCATCTTTCCTCCTTCTCCATTCCACTGCCATTCATCTTCAAGAAGAAAACTACTCCATTGATGAAGAAGATCCAAGGCCTACAAGCTCCGCATGGAGCTACATCATGTGGTATCAAGAGCATCTTCGTCTAGGTGATGTTCTTTTGCTTCCTCTATCTTTTTGTTGGGTCAATTCACTTTAATTTCTTGTTCTTCATCTTAATATCCATGTATATCCTCCATTGTCTTGTGGTTTGGTTCTGTTTAGAGTAGATTCAAAAAATAAACCGATTAAATCTTAGATCTACAGTTGTTCTTGCATTTCTATGGTTCAAATTTTATAGATCTACTCTTGAATCATGTTTTTCTGTTGATTTTAGGTTCTATCATTTTTTAGTCATAATCTTCTTGTGCTGAACCTTTAGATCTAAATTTTCTTCCAAAATATTGATTAGAAAAAAAAACACAAAAATTTAAGTGTAAATCACTTAATCCATGTTGTCTTAAAGTCATGTTTAGTCATAATAATTGTCTCATTATGTTCTAAGTTTGTGTTGAATTTTGATTTATTTGATTGAATTCTAGATATATTTGTTCATGTATTCTTGTCATTCTTAGCCTATCTTTGGAATTTTGAGTCTAATTCATGCATGTTATTTAGTTCATAACATGTTCTAAGTCAATTACTAGAATTAGTCTTGTTGTTGAACTTTGTTTTGTTTTCTAAGTTTCCTATATGATGCCTATGAAGAAATTGAGTTGTGGTGCTGAGTTGTGGCTGGATTTGTGAATCAAAATAAGTCTTAAGCTCTCTTGAATTGTGTTATTCAAGACAATTGAGCATAAGCAAACACAAATTGTAATTATCCAAGCCTTAAGCAACATAAACACTACTATTGATTTCTAGGTTGAAATCGTTGGTGTTGACAACTTGAACATATGAACTTGTAAAAGTTACTGGGAATTGGTCACTGTGAATTTTGAGCTGAAATTTTTACTGAATTTTTTGGACATCTGGATCAAAATTATAAAAAAAGAACCAAGTGATTTGGATAAAAGGAAAAAAATACTAAAAATCACATAATTTGATAGGAAAATCAGTGTCCAGAAAAAAAGAAGTGAAAGGAAAGTGTGCTTGTTGTTTTGGCTCGAAATTTGTTCTATAATTGGTTCCTATTTATACCAATCTTAGTTCTAAAATTTCAATTGAAAATTAGTGTGAAAACAAGCTCCAAAACTAGAGGTTTCTTGGGTATTTTTTTTTTTTTTACTCTACTCTAGAGCCATTCTAGGTTTCTCTTTGAGTCCTAGGATTCTTTTGTGTGCTTTTCATTGTTTTAATTGTTGAATAATCCTTGAAAATTTGACTTGTTAAAACTATTGGTTTTGCTTTCATTTCATTTTTTTGGTCTTTGGTTATTGTTTCTCTCTTTGTTTCCTTGTTTGTGAGTTGCCATATAGGAAATTGGAAAGGAGGATTAGTGCCATCCCTTGAAGAATTTAAGTCAAGAAGCAAGGTATCAACCACCTTAAGAGCTATTGGAATAAGAAGCACTCCAAATTGAGTGAATCACCAAAGAGAGAACAACCACCCAAATTGAGGACCATTTTGTAATTTTGTAATTGGCAATTTACTTACCTTCATTGCTTTCAAGTTTTGTAACAAAAAGGCCTTTCATTGGAAGTGTGTTGGGAGCCTCCAATAAGTTACCAAACTTCCATTTATGTGTAATAATTTTAGGCAATTTTCCCTTAGGGTAGTGAATGTTTTGTTGGGAACCTTAAATGTGGTCATCCAAACACTCTTAGGATTCGTCTAGTTTACATTTCTTGCACTTTAATTTCTTGCTTACTTTCATAGCTTATTTATTTTACCTTCCATTATCAAACCGCCTAGATAGATTACCTTTTACCAATTAGTTTTTACCTTATCTTTCACACTTCTTTTAGTGTTTATTTTGGCTAGTTTCAACCATAGTTTCTTTTATCTTTTGTTTTCAAACCCCCAACAAGAAAGAACCATAACTTAGGAACCAGCATGAGTCTTCATTCTTTATCTAGTGTTAATGGTGAGGGTTATACTCCTAAGGACCCCTTGTATAAGATATTAGATGAGTTGAGTTCCCTTAAGTTGTGGAAAGAAAAACAAGAGAGAAAAGAAAAAGGAAAAAAAAGAGTGAAAGAAATAAGTCAAGATGAAAGAGAGAAAATAAGAGAGGAAGAAAGAAGAAAAATAATGAAAGAAAAGGAAAAAGAAAAACATGCCTCCTATAGTAGTCATGACTTTTGCAAGAGCCTAAGTGAAGAACTTAGTGACTATTATAGAGGAAGACATAGGTCACATCCTAGACCTCACTCCCATAGGAGAGAAAAGGAAAGAAAACCTCAAGAGGCTAACATTAGCCTCCCATATTTCTATGGGAAGGACAATGTAGAGGCTTATTTAGATTGGGAAATGAAGGTTGAGCAACTCTTTGCTTGCCATCATACAAGTGAGGAAAGGAAGGTTCCTTTGGCTACCCTTAGCTTCCAAGGGTATGCACTTTATTGGTGGACATCCCTTGTTAGGGAAAGAAGGATTCATGGGGATCCTCCAGTAGAGTATTGGAATGACTTGAAAAGTGCCCTTAGGAAGAGGTGCATCCCTTCCTACTATGAAAGGGAGCTTATGAACAAGATCCAAAGGCTTAGACAAGGGAGTATGAGTGTTGAAGAGTATAGGCAATAAATTGAACTACTCCTTTTGAGAGCTGGGCTTAGGGAGGAGGAAAGAACAAATATTGCTAGGTTCCTTAGTGGGCTTAATATGGAAGTGAGGGACAAGGTTGAGCTCCTTCCATACAGGGACCTAGATGACCTAGTCCAACATTGCATAAGGGTAGAGCAACAACTTAAAAGGAAGCCTACGTCAAAATCTTATGGCTCTGACTCTTATCCAACGAAAGACCAAGGTCAAGGCATCTTAGGGGCTGCACCTTCTAAGCCCAAAGATGATAAGGGGAAGCAATAGAAAAGCAACCCCTTAAGGCTAGTATGCAAGAGAAGACTAGCTCTATAAAGTGCTTTAAATATCTTGGAAGAGCTCACATTGCTTCTCAATGCCCCACCAAGAAAACCATTATTATGAGAGGCCAAGAAATTTATAGTAGCCAAGATGAGGTTACTACTTCACCTTCCTCTAGTGAAAGTGAAGATGCATAAGGGGAAGAATCTAGTGAATAAATCTACCCCAAAGAAGAAGGGAACCTTCTAATGGTCAGAAGGCTTCTAGGAGGTCAATCTTGTAACTTCACCCAATCTCAAAGAGAGAATATTTTTCACACAAGGTGTAAAAATTTTCTCTCATTGTAGATAGTGGTTCATGTTGTAATTGTTGCAGCACAAGATTAGTCTCTAAGTTGAGCCTTGCTATCACTTCCCATCCAAAGCCTTATATTATAAACTTCAATGGCTCAATAAGCAAGGGGAAATGATAGCCAATCAACAAGTGAAAGTGCCCTTCTCCATTGGAACATATAAAGATGAAGTGATTTTTGATGTAGTTCATATGGAGGCAGGACACCTTCTTTCAGGTAGGCCATGGCAATATGATAGGAAAATCATCTATAATGGCCTAACTAATGAGATAACCCTCACCCACCTTGGAACAAAGTTTGTGTTGCATCCTTAAACACCTTCACAGGTGGCCAAAGATCAACTAACTATGAAAAATAAGAGGGATGAGGAAGAAAAACTAGAAAAACAAAAGAAAGAGAAGGATAGTAAGCCCTTGTCTTCAAAGGCCAAGGGGAAGGAAAAGGAG
The DNA here is from genome assembly GCF_004193775.1 of Glycine soja. Taxonomy (NCBI): domain Eukaryota; kingdom Viridiplantae; phylum Streptophyta; class Magnoliopsida; order Fabales; family Fabaceae; genus Glycine; species Glycine soja. The sequence goes on along the minus strand of NC_041020.1, from coordinate 21,879,998 downwards.
GAAAAAGATTCCTCCAAGAAGATTGTTAAGAAGGAAATTCATTTTGCAACAAAAGGTGATATCAAAAGAGCACTCCTTCTTAAACAATCCTTCTACCTGCTCCTATCAAGGGAAACCTCCCTTAGCATTGCTACAATTCCTACATTTGAGACCTTACCCCCAAAGGTCCAAGAAATCTTACATGAATTTGGTGATATATTTCCCAAAGAGATACTCCTTGGGCTACCTCCTCTTAGGGAAATAGAACACCAAAATAGACTTAGTCCCAAGAGCAAGCCTTCCTAATAGGCCAACCTATAGGACTAACCCTCAGGAGACTAAGGAGATAGAGTCTTAGTTTAAAGAATTATTGGAGAAGGGTTGGGTCCAAGAGAGCCTAAGCCCAAAATAGACTCGGATGAATGCATGAATTGATAAAAGAACATGTTTTGGAAACACTGGGTTGACTTAAATAGGGAAAATGAATCCTGATCCCTAGTGTCACATGACCATAAAAAAACTTGATGCTTGAATGTCCACATAGGTGCATGCATGACCAGTTTTGCATAAAATTTCCTAATCATCATTGTTGCATGTGTGTCATGGAAATAATGTGGGACATCCCCTTTATCCCTGAACCGCTGGCCAAACCAACACTCTGACATATATCATGTCCAGCCGTTCTACAAGCCCTGAGCCAAAATCCCAACTCACCAGAAACCTTGACCCAGGGTGAGAATGCCCATCCTCGCCTTCAGAAGAAAACAAAACAAAAAAAGGAAAGTTCCCGATCAAAGATCGGAAGAAAGCGAAAAAAATTCCCAATCAAAGATCGGAAGAAAGCAAAAGAAGAAAATTCCCAATCAAAGATTGGAAGAAAGCAAAAAAAAAAAAGGAAAGAAAAATTCTCGATCAAAGATCAAAAGAAAACAAAAGAAATATACAAAAAGGTCTTTGGACCAGACAATATCTGAACAATACAAAATTGTCACAAACAAACAAGAAAAGAAAGGAAACCACGACTTGAAGTGGTCCTCTCCCTTTGATTGCCAACCAAAATCCTGTGCGCTAGCGACTTTCTCGCCCTGCACTAAACAAAAACAGAAAAGGGAAAGGCCGAAACACTCAAAGCCAAATTTCCCACCAAAAAACCCCATTCCCAAGAAAAAGTCCTATTGATCCATGATCACGCATGTAATCTTTGATTTGATAGGAAATGATTTGCAAAATCAAGTCATGACATATCTATGGTTCAGAATTAGGATGAAACACTTACCTTTGTGAGATTGATACACTTTGAGTGATTTTCTTCTATTTTTGTTGGACCCAGTGTTTCCTCTAGATGATCATTTAGAAACGAAACGCTAACATCCGAAATCTCATTTATGGTTATGAGAAAATTTCTTCAACATACTCTCCTTCCCCAATAGACACATTGTTTTTCATCAAAAAAATCATATGTTGCTTTGATCAATTGGAGGTTTTGTTTCTTTACTAAAGCATGTTCGCATTTTAGTGAAAAAACACTGAGACTATTTTAGTCTCACAGTTATCAAGAACTACATAGGTCTGAGTTTCTCATCAAAAATTGAGGATACGTAGGAGCAAGAGCCTCGCTTTTGTCGGCCGCCCCACAATTTCTGTCACACTGACCCTGAAGTCAGGTGACGTGCAGAGATACACAAGAAATTTCTCCACACCATCAATTTTTGTCAATACTAACCCGTGAAGATAGGGGGCAGGCGGAAATACCCGAGTGGTTATCCATATAAACTTTCTTTTGCTATCCATCAGACCCAGAGCACGATAGCATGCAGAGACTAACGTCGTCTTCTACACCCTTTGTCAATCGCGGTCCGAGCCTGTTGACACGTGGAGATTTACGTCGTCTTCCACGCTTTCTATCACACTGACCCTGAAGTCAGGTGACATGCGGAGATACACAAGCAATTTCTCTGCACCATCAATTTCTGTTAATACTAACCCATGAAGTTAGGGGGCAGACGGAAATACCCGAGTGGTTATCCGTATAAACTTTCTTTTGCTATCCATAAGACCCAGAGCATGATAGCATGCAGAGACTAACGTCGTCTTCTGCACCCTTTGTCAATCGCGGTCCGAACCCATTGACACGCGGAGATTTACGTCGTCTTCCGCGCTTTTTGTCACACTGACCCTGAAGTCAGGTGACATGCGGAGATACACAAGCAATTTCTCCGCACCATCAATTTCTGTCAATACTAACCCGTGAAGTTAGGGGGCAGGCGGAGATACACAAGTAATTATCCGCACAGACAATTTCTGTCAATACTAACCTGTGAAGTTAGGGGGCAGACGGAGATACCCAAGTGGTTATCCGCATAAACATTCTTTCACTATCCATAAAACTCAAAGCACGGTAGCGCGCAGAGACTAACATCGCCTTCTGCACCTTTTGTCGTCCTGACCCGTGAAGTCAGGTGACATGCGGGGTTACCTTATGGTTACCCGCACCTTTCGTCAACCAGGGGCAAACGAGCCCGTTGATGCGCAAAGACTAACATCGTCTTCTGCACCTTTTGTCATCCTGACCTGTGAAGTCAGGTGACATGCAGGGTTACCGTATGGTTACCCGCACCTTTCGTCAACCAGGGGCAAACGAGTCCGTTGATGTGCAGAGACTAACATCGTCTTCTGCACCTTTTGTCATCCTGACCTGTGAAGTCAGGTGACATGCAGGGTTACCTTATGGTTATCCGCGCCTTTCGTCAACCTGGGGCAAACGAGCCCGTTGACGCGCAGAGACTAACATCATCTTCTACACCTTTTGTCATCCTGACCCGTGAAGTCAGGTGACATGCGGGGTTACCATATGGTTACCTGCACCTTTCGTCAACCAGGGGCAAACAAGCCCGTTGACTCGCAGAGACTAACATCGTCTTCTGCACCTTTTGCCATCCAGGGACAGTGAGTCAGGTGGCAAGTGGAGATACCTTATGGTTATCCGCACCTTTCATCAACCGAGGGGAACAAATTCGACGGTATCAGGATGATGTTGGTCGTTCGGTTCTGATTATTTTCAAAACTTTTGCAGGTTTTACTCTCATCGTCCGAAAACATTCAAGCCCGATGACACGTGAGATTCTTCTCTACTAGGCGGGGGCGATCGAGTGCAATGGGGAAGGGAAGTGTCGTGGTTGTCCAACTTTGTCATTTTCAAGACACTTAAGTTTGTTGATGCTTCTGATGACTTTTCTTTTCTTTCTGAATGATAGGTTCCACTGGCGGGGATATTGACCGGCTGAATGGCGTTCCCCTCGAACAAAATTGGTGTCTTGTCTTTACTTCGCTTTTATCTCTAATAAAAGATAAGTAAAGAGGGGCGACTATCATACCCTAATTTCGTCCGGGGACCATTTGTTTGGTGGCGTGCAACCTTCGCTTGACCGCTTCGAGGTACTTAACACCCAACGTTCGGCAATCTGTGAAGTTTCGCGACATGCCGGAAGTCGAAAGGAAGCATTATTGCGCAATCCGTAAATTTCCACAACAATCCAGAAGTCAAAGACGGGATTGTTGCATAACCCGTAAAGTTTCACGACATTACGGAAAGAAAACAAGTGTCGTTACGTAACCCGTAAAGTTCCGTAACGTTACGAAAAAAAGAATCAGCAAAAAAGCAAAAAGGGGTGTATTTAGTAAAAAGGGGTGTGCAAATAGCAACCAGGCCCACTTGGGCCTTCCAGGGTGTTCCAACAGAAGGCGGTGCCTTCTGGTGAAAGCAACCCAGCTCGCCTGGGCGAGCTGGGCGGCAACCACCTCCCTCTTTTCCCCTATAAGTAGGGGAAAAAAAGCAGAGTAACTTCGTTCAACCCTTCTAGTATTTAGGATTCACTTGAAATTAGTGAGGAAAATTGTTTCTGTGAAGAAAATCCAAGCCGAGGCGCTTCCGTAACGCTTCCGAGACGTTTCCGTGAGCGATTTCGTAAAGATTTTCCACCGTTCTTCATCGTTCTTCGTTCATTCTTCGTCGTTCTTCGGTCTTCAACCAGTAAGTTCCCGAAATCTAACCTTTCAATTCATTCTATGTGCCCTTAGTGGTCCCCACTTGTTTCGCGTGCTTTTACTTTTATTTCGTTTGCTTTCCGTATCCCCTTTTGACATGCTTTAACCATTTATTTAAGCCATTTTCTCGCCTAATCAATAATAAAATGAATTTCCACCGATCATTCGAGTTGTAATATCTTTTAATCTCTGTTAGAATAAAACCCAACCGATCTTTCACGCCGTAACCACGTTTAAAACCAAAAGAGGCAAAATAATAATAAAATAATCAAAAATATCTTTGAATAAAATAATCCAAAAAAATCAATCAGACGCTTTTCTTTGGGATTTTTTTTAATTTGAATTGACTAATAACCAAAGTGAAACTAAGGCTAAAATCAACTCACAAATCATGCTTTGTCCATAAAAATCACCTAAAAACCATTTTAAGGTCCAACGCCTTAAATGGTCTTTTTTGCTTTTATTGGTTAAACATGGACTTTTGAAAGCCTAAAATCAACACACAACTTTGTCACTACTTTCAAAAAACCAAGAGATCATTATGGTCCAATGCCTTAATGTTTTCTCTCCTTTCAAAAGAATCAAAAGATCGTTTAAATGGTCCAATGCCTTTCAGCGACTTTTGTTCGGTCAAAATATATCTTGCAAAAAAGGGATAAAAACAACTTAACCAACGTTTAATTCTGAAAGAACTACGTAGGTCTGATTTCCTTATCACAAATTGAGGAATATGTAGGAGCAAGGGAAACACCCTTGTCGACCACAAAAAGATTAAAAATACAAAAAAGGCATAAAAAGACATAAAAACGTAAAAAGGGAAATAAAACAAATTGAAGTCATATTTGCACACTTGATTAAAGGTTGTCGTCCCTTGTGATGGGCGTGTGGGGTGCTAATACCTTCCCCGTGCATAAATACAACTCCCGAACCTTTCACACTTAAAGTTCATAGACCAAACCTTTCCGGTTTTTTCGACATTTTCCTCGAATAAACGTTGGTGGCGACTCCGCACATTTTCCTTTCTTGGAAGACGCACCCGTGAGCCCTGTGTCACCCTCCCACCGAAGGGTAGGTTGCGACACACACTTTATACCATGCCATAAGGTGGATGATGCTTCCCACATCATATAGTCACACTTTGTGCATGTCCTTTATGTTTTACATGCCTCATGACACCTAAGCACACTTAATGGAGAATCTTGGACTTGATCTTGGATTAGTGGGCTGAATCATAACTAAAATTCACTAATCATAATTAGTGAAATTTTGGCTCCACAAATTCAATTTCAAATTCAAGTGAAATCTGAATTGAAATTCAAATTTCCTTCCAATTTTGTGTGACACTTATCCTATGTTTGGATGGAGAATTTAAAAATTTCTAGGAAATTCAAATACACAACATTTTAATTGCCTTGATTTAAATTCCTTTAATTTTGCAAATATTTTGTTTGGATGAAGCAATTTAATTTATTGTATTTTAACTGTCTTGTTTGGTTAAATTAATTCAATTTAGCCTTGATTAGATTGTTAGAAAAAGCATCGCAACCCAAACCTTCATTTCCTCACCGGAAAAAGAAGCGCAAGCGGAGAGCCACTGCCACTGTCGGTTCCACTTCCGTTTCCTCCGAAACTAGCCACACTGATGGCCCCAACCAGCTCAACACTCTCATTCATGACGCTATTGTTGCGTGCAAGCAGATTAAAGCCACTGTCGCTGGCAACGATTTTCATTTCGGTGAGCTAAGCCTGAGCGAGAGTGGGTGGATGGAGAACATGTGGCTTGAGAGGAGCGAAGACTGTTTGTCTCTTGAGAGGAAAGACCGAGAGAGAGGAATGAGTGTGTGGAGGAATTGAAATTATTTAGTTTTCAAGAGAATTTTAAATTATTCATTTTTTGTTAATTAAAATTTCCTGTTAAAATGACAGATATTCAATTTCTCTTTAAATTATTATCCAAACACTAAATTTAAAATGACAGATATTCAATGTCTCATCTAAAATGAATTACTCTGTTAAAAGTATCCATTCAAACACAAACTTAGGCTATAAATAGAGGCCATGTGTGTGCAATTTTTGGAACTTTGATCATTTGAGAATTACACTTCAAAGTTCAGACCTCATTTGAGGCACAAAATTTTGTGCTCCTTCTCTCCCTCTCTCTCCACTCATCTTCTCCTACCTTCAAGCTCTTATCCATGACTTCTTATGGTGGTGAGCTTCTTCTTGACTCATCTTCTCCTTGAAGTGGCATCTCTAATCATCTTCCTTCTCCATTCCACTGCCATTCATCTTCAAGAAGCAAAGCACTCCATTGATGAAGAAGATCCAAGGCCTACAAGCTCCACATGGAGCTCCATCATGTGGTATCAAGATCATCTTCATATTGGTGATGTTCTTTTGCTTCCTCTATCTTTTTGTTCGGTCAATTCACTATAATTCCTTGTTCTTCATCTTATTCTCCATGTATATCCTCCATTGTCTTGTGGTTTGGTGCTATTTAGAGTAGATTTAAAAAAATAAACCGATCAATCCACCAGGTGTTAATATTAACACTGGTCGTATTAGATTAATAACATACTAATGAGATTGATTTGCCTTTCTTCTCAAGCCATTTCTGGAAACTCGGACAATTCTTCTTCATGTGTCCTTTCTTCTTTTAAAAGAAACACTTTTCCACCTTCTTAATATCAGCTTGAGGTGGTATTTAACCATTTCCCTTCTAATTATCTTGAGGTGGTATTCACACATCTCAACTACAAGTTGTCGCAACGTGCCCTTTTGCGGGCGAGCGAAGGCGAGGCTCACGGGTGCGCTTTCCAAAGGAGGAAAGATGCGCGGAGTCGCCACCAACGTTTATTTGTGGAAAACGTCGGGAAAATCGAAGGAAACCGGTCAAAATGAAAATTCTAAGTTCGGGAGTTGTATTTACGTTTGAGGAAGGTATTAGCACCTCTCACATTTGTCTCGAAGGACAACAGCCTATTTTTTAGAATTGTGGAAATTGTATTACCATAACTTTTATTTCTTTTTATTTTTTGAGGTCGACAAAAGTGGGGCTTTTGCTCCTACGTACCCTCCTTTGGAGAGGAAATCAGACCTACGTAGTTCTTTCTTATGCGTGAATCAAGTGATTCTTTTTACTTGAAAGGTGATCATTTTAAGGCGTTGGACCTTAAAAATGATCCATTTTTACTTGGTAAGAAAATGAAATGATAAACTTTCAAAACCCTATTTTTGTGGACGAGCTTGACTAGGCGAGTTGATTTTAGCCTTAGTTTCACTTTAGTTATTAGTCAATTCAATTAAGAATGAGAAATCCCAAAGAGAAAACGCCCGATTGATTTTTTCGCTTTATTTTACTAAAAGGTATTTTTTGATTATTAATTGAATTGACTAATAACTAAAGTGAAACTAAGGCTAAAATCAACTCGCCTAGTCAAGCTCGTCCACAAAAATAGGGTTTTGAAAGTTTATCATTTCATTTTCTTACCAAGTAAAACTGGACCATTTTTAAGGTCCAACGCCTTAAAATGTTCACCTTTCAAGTAAAAAGAATCACTTGATTCACGCATAAGAAAGAACTACGTAGGTCTGATTTCCGCTCCAAAGGAGGATACGTAGGAGCAAAAGCCCCGCTTTTGTCGACCTCAAAAAATAAAAAGAAATAAAATTTACGGTAATACAATTTCCACAATTCTAAAAAATAGGTTGTTGTCCTTCGAGACAAACGTGAGAGGTGCTAATACCTTCCTCAAACGTAAATACAACTCCCGAACTTAGAATTTTCGTTTTGACCGGTTTCCTTCGGTTTTCCCGACGTTTTCCACAAATAAACGTTGGTGGCGACTCCGCGCATCTTTCCTCCTTTGGAAAGCGCACCCGTGAGCCTCGCCTTCGCTCGCCCGCAAAAGGGAACGTTGCGACAGTTGGCGACTCCACTGGGGACTATTTTTGTGAGTTAGGCCTATTTTAAGGAATTGTGGATTTGTGAAACTTCGTGTGTGCATTTGTTGAACTATGTAAAATGTAAATAATTGTTGTCTATTTCGCATTCTTTACACTGCATTCTAAGCACCCACGGGTTTGAGTAAAAAGGGGCCCTATACCCGGGTTCATGGGAATTTAAGGAGTGGAGGTGAATCTATCATCATGCTAGGTCTCCGACTTGCTTGATAATAGTGAAACCTCGTCTTGAGCTTTCTCTCTTTATAATGTGTTGTCGCTGGTATTCCATACCGCCACAATATTATTATCTTGAGTGATGATACCTCTAGAAAACAGCCGTGTGAGTTATGAATTGTTGGGGAGTAGTTATTAGAGACCCCTAGATATTGTCCTATAGGTTCCTAAATAGGGGCAAAGAGCAAACACGCTTCGTGCCATTCGTTCTCATGCATTTTTTGGTAAATAGCACTAGTTTATAGTTTTGCTAGTGATGTTTGGTTTCTTTAGAGTAATACGTAACCTTTTTAATACTACGTTGAGGCGCTATCATGCCCAAAATGTAGCATTAAAGTTGGATCTCTGCAGTCTTGTATGTGTGTGTCGCAACCTACCCTTCGGCGGGAGGGCGACGCGTGGCTCGCGGGATGCGTGTTCCACGAAAGGAATACGCGCGGAGTCGCCACCAACGTTTATTTGAGGAAAACGTCGGAAAAACCGGAAAAGACGCGATCTACGAACTTTAAGTGAAAGGTTCGGGAGTTGTATTTACGCACGGGGAAGGTATTAGCACCCCATACGTCCGTCCCAAGGGACGGCAGCCTTTAATCGAATGTGCAAACGTGACTTTGGTTTTTATGTTCCCTTTTATGTCCTTATATACTTTATACCCTTTTTATATTTTTCCTTTTTTGTGGTCGACAAGGGTGTTTCCCTTTGCTCCTACGTATTCCTCAATTTGTAATGAGGAAATCAGACCTACGTAGTTCTTTTTTATCAAGTGATTCTTTTTTTACTTAAGAGGTGATCATTTTAAGGCGTTGGACCTTAAAAACGATCCATTTTACTTAGTAAGAAATTGAAATGACAAACTTCAAAAACCTATTTTTGTGGACGAGCTTGACTAGGCGAGTTGATTTTAGCCTTAGTTTCACCTTAGTTATTAGTCAATTCGATAAAGAATGAGAAATCCCAAAGAGAAAACGTCCGATTGATTTTCCGCTTTATTTTACTAAAAGGTATATTTTTGTTATTATATTATTATTTTATTTCTTTTTTATTTATTTCCAACGTGGTTACGGCACGACCGAACGGTCGGAATTTATCTTAACCAAAGTTTACGGATCATACAATTCAAACGTTCGGTGGAAATTTATTTTATTTTTAAGTTAAGCGAGAAATGACTTAAGTAAAATGGCTTAAGCACGTCAACAGGGGGTATAAAAAGTAAATGAAATGAGAATAAAAATACACGAAACACAATGTGGACCACCATGGGTACATAGAATGAATCGAAAAGCTTGGTTCGAGGTACTTACCCGTTGAAGATCGAAGAACGATGAAGAACGAATGAAGAACGTCGAAGAACGGTCGAAACCTTTGCGAAATTCCTCACGGAAAACGTTACGGAAACGTTTCGGAAGCGCCTTGGCTTAGATTTTCTTCACGGAAACAATTTTTCCAAGCAAATTCGAAAGAGAGGGAAGTGCCTAAGGGGCTGAACCCTTTTCCTTCTCACTTCCTCCCCTATTTATAGCAAAATAGGGGAGATGCTTGCCGCCCAGCTCGCCCAGGCGAGCCAGGTTGCTTCCTCCAGAAGCAACAGCCTTCTGGAGGAATCTTCTGGAGGGCCCAAGTGGGCCTGGGTGCTATTTGCACCCCCATTTTTACTAAGTACACCCCCTCTACTTTTTTTGGTGATTCTTTTTTTCGTAAAGTTACGGAAACTTACGAATTTCGTAACGATACTTGTTTTCTTTCCGTAATGATACGGAACCTTGCGGATTACATAATCATCCCCTTTTTGACTTACGGAATGTTACGGAACCTCACTTAATTATGCAACGATGTCTCCATTTGATTTCCGGTGTGTCACGGAAACTTACGGATTGTGCATCAATATTTTTTTGGTTTTCCGGCATGTCCTGGAATTTCACAAATTGCCTAATGATGGGTGCCAAGCACCTCACAAGGACCAAAGAAAAGTCGCATGTCATCAACCAAAGGTCCCCGGACGAAATTAGGGTATGACAGTTGCCCCTTTTTACTTGTCTTTTATTGGAGATAAAAGGAAAGTAAATATAAGACACTAATTTCGTTCCTCTCGATTTGACGAGAGTCGTGGGTGACCATAAAATCTCCACATGCAAATGACTTGTTGTTCCTGAGGGAACAAAAGGTGCAGAAGACGACGTCAGTCTCTGCATGCTATCAAGCGTTCTGTCTTACAGATAGCAAAAGAAAGTTTATACGAATAACCACTCGGGTATTTCCGCCCGTCAGCGTGACTCAAAAGTCAGTATGATAGATCTTGTGAGTGCGGAAGATGATGTAAACCTCCGCGTGTCATTGGGCCCGCCGCCTCTGGATGACAAAGGGTGCAGAATGACCAAATTTTGTCTCTGCATACCATCAGACACGACTGTGTCTGAATGGCAAAGGGGTGCGGAATGACCAAATTTTGTCTCCGCGTGTCATCGGGCCCGCCGCCTCTGGATGACAAAGGGTGCAGAATGACCAAATTTTGTCTCTGCGTACCATCGGACACGACTGTGTCTGAATGGCAAAGGGGTGCGGAATGACCAAATTTTGTCTCCGCATGTCACATGACCTCAGGGTCAGTATGACAGATCTTGTGGGGTGGCCGATAAAAGCAAGGCTCTTGCTCCTACGTATCCTCCAATGAGGAACTCAGACCTACGTAGTTCTAGATAACTTGTGAGACTTGAAAAAGTCTCGACCAGAAGATGTTGACATCTCCGGAAAGGGTGCAAATGACCACACTGGCCTTTGCTCATCAATCACACTTGGGGTCACTGAATGACGAGGTGCGGATAACCGTAAGGTGTCTCCGCGGGTTACCAGCTCTTGGGTCATGACAGCAAAAGGTGGTGTGGTCGACAAAAGCAAGGCTCTTGCTCCTACGTATCCTCCAATGAGGAACTCAGACCTACGTAGTTCTGGATAACTTGTGAAACTTGAAAAAGTCTCGGTGTTTTCTCCACTAAAATGCAAACATGCTTTAGCAAAGAGACAAATATTCCAACTGATTAGAGCAGCATATGCTTTTTTGAGTGAAAAACAATGCGTTTACCGGGGAAGGAGAGTCTGCTGATGAAACCCCCCATAACCATAAATGAGATTTTGGATGTTTAGCATTTCATTTCTAAATGACCATTTAGAGGAAACACTGGGTTCGACAAAATAGAAGAAAATCACTCAAAGTGTATCAATCTCGCACAGGTAAGTGTTTCATCCTAATTCCGAACCATAGATATGTCATGACTTGATTTTGCAATTTATTTCCTATCAAATCAAAAATTACATGCGTGATCATGGATCAATAGGACTTCTCTTGGGAATGGGTTCTTTTGATGGGTTTTTTGGCTTTTGTGTGTTTTTGGCTTTTGATTTTTGGTTGGCTTTTTCCTTTTCTATTTTTGTTTAGTGCGGGGCGAAAAAGTCGCTAGCGCACAGGATTTTGGTTGGTAATCAAAGGGAGAAGACCACTTTTAGGTCATGGTTTCCTTTTCTTTCTTTTGTTCATTTGGTGACAATTCTGCATTGTTCAGATATCGTCTGGTCCAAGGACCTCCCGACACATTTCTTCTGGTTGCTTTGACCAGGAGCTTTCTTCTTTTTTATTTCTCTTTTTTTCTTTCTCCCATTCTTTGATTGGGAATTTTCTTTCTTTTCTTTTTTCCTTTGATTGGAAATTTTCCTTCTCCTTTTTTCTCTTCCGAGGGTAAGGATTATGGTGAGTCAGGATTTCGACTCAAAGCTTGTAGAATGGCTAGACATGATACATGTCAGGGTTTGGTTTGGTTCAAGGATAAAAGGGATGCCCCACATTATTTCCATGACACAAATGCAAAAATGATGATTTGGAAACTTCATGCAAAACTGGTCATGCATGCACATATGTGGACACTCAAGTGTCAAATTTTTATGGTCATGGGATGCTAAGGCTCAGGATTCATTTCCTCTATTTTAAATCAACCCAATGTTTCCAAAATATGTTCTTTTATCCATTTGTGCATTCATCCGAGTCCATTTCGGGCGTCCGGGGAAATTTCACAGCATTCACCCTTCAGGTGTAGACACATTTTCCAAAAATTGGTTATGATCAATGAATTTTTTTCAAAGAAAAGTAGGAAATCATCTTAACCAAAGTTTACGGATCATACAATTCAAACGTTCGGTGGAAATTTATTTTATTTTTAAGTTAAGCGAGAAATGACTTAAGTAAAATGGCTTAAGCACGTCAACAGGGGGTATAAAAAGTAAATGAAATGAGAATAAAAATACACGAAACACAATGTGGACCACCATGGGTACATAGAATGAATCGAAAAGCTTGGTTCGAGGTACTTACCCGTTGAAGATCGAAGAACGATGAAGAAAGAATGAAGAACGTCGAAGAACGGTCGAAACCTTTGCGAAATTCCTCACGGAAAACGTTACGGAAACGTTTCGGAAGCGCCTTGGCTTAGATTTTCTTCACGGAAACAATTTTTCCAAGCAAATTCGAAAGAGAGGGAAGTGCCTAAGGGGCTGAACCCTTTTCCTTCTCACTTCCTCCCCTATTTATAGCAAAATAGGGGAGATGCTTGCCGCCCAGCTCGCCCAGGCGAGCCAGGTTGCTTCCTCCAGAAGCAACAGCCTTCTGGAGGAATCTTCTGGAGGGCCCAAGTGGGCCTGGGTGCTATTTGCACCCCCATTTTTACTAAGTACACCCCCTCTACTTTTTTTGGTGATTCTTTTTTTCGTAAAGTTACGGAAACTTACGAATTTCGTAACGATACTTGTTTTCTTTCCGTAATGATACGGAACCTTGCGGATTACATAATCATCCCCTTTTTGACTTACGGAATGTTACGGAATCTCACTTAATTATGCAACGATGTCTCCATTTGATTTCCGGTGTGTCACGGAAACTTACGGATTGTGCATCAATATTTTTTTGGTTTTCCGGCATGTCCTGGAATTTCACAAATTGCCTAATGATGGGTGCCAAGCACCTCACAAGGACCAAAGAAAAGTCGCATGTCATCAACCAAAGGTCCCCGGACGAAATTAGGGTATGACAGTTGCCCCTTTTTACTTGTCTTTTATTGGAGATAAAAGGAAAGTAAATATAAGACACTAATTTCGTTCCTCTCGATTTGACGAGAGTCGTGGGTGACCATAAAATCTCCACATGCAAATGACTTGTTGTTCCTGAGGGAACAAAAGGTGCAGAAGACGACGTCAGTCTCTGCATGCTATCAAGCGTTCTGTCTTACAGATAGCAAAAGAAAGTTTATACGAATAACCACTCGGGTATTTCCGCCCGTCAGCGTGACTCAAAAGTCAGTATGATAGATCTTGTGAGTGCGGAAGATGATGTAAACCTCCGCGTGTCATTGGGCCCGCCGCCTCTGGATGACAAAGGGTGCAGAATGACCAAATTTTGTCTCTGCATACCATCAGACACGACTGTGTCTGAATGGCAAAGGGGTGCGGAATGACCAAATTTTGTCTCCGCGTGTCATCGGGCCCGCCGCCTCTGGATGACAAAGGGTGCAGAATGACCAAATTTTGTCTCTGCGTACCATCGGACACGACTGTGTCTGAATGGCAAAGGGGTGCGGAATGACCAAATTTTGTCTCCGCATGTCACATGACCTCAGGGTCAGTATGACAGATCTTGTGGGGTGGCCGATAAAAGCAAGGCTCTTGCTCCTACGTATCCTCCAATGAGGAACTCAGACCTACGTAGTTCTAGATAACTTGTGAGACTTGAAAAAGTCTCGACCAGAAGATGTTGACATCTCCGGAAAGGGTGCAAATGACCACACTGGCCTTTGCTCATCAATCACACTTGGGGTCACTGAATGACGAGGTGCGGATAACCGTAAGGTGTCTCCGCGGGTTACCAGCTCTTGGGTCATGACAGCAAAAGGTGGTGTGGTCGACAAAAGCAAGGCTCTTGCTCCTACGTATCCTCCAATGAGGAACTCAGACCTACGTAGTTCTGGATAACTTGTGAAACTTGAAAAAGTCTCGGTGTTTTCTCCACTAAAATGCAAACATGCTTTAGCAAAGAGACAAATATTCCAACTGATTAGAGCAGCATATGCTTTTTTGAGTGAAAAACAATGCGTTTACCGGGGAAGGAGAGTCTGCTGATGAAACCCCCCATAACCATAAATGAGATTTTGGATGTTTAGCATTTCATTTCTAAATGACCATTTAGAGGAAACACTGGGTTCGACAAAATAGAAGAAAATCACTCAAAGTGTATCAATCTCGCACAGGTAAGTGTTTCATCCTAATTCCGAACCATAGATATGTCATGACTTGATTTTGCAATTTATTTCCTATCAAATCAAAAATTACATGCGTGATCATGGATCAATAGGACTTCTCTTGGGAATGGGTTCTTTTGATGGGTTTTTTGGCTTTTGTGTGTTTTTGGCTTTTGATTTTTGGTTGGCTTTTTCCTTTTCTATTTTTGTTTAGTGCGGGGCGAAAAAGTCGCTAGCGCACAGGATTTTGGTTGGTAATCAAAGGGAGAAGACCACTTTTAGGTCATGGTTTCCTTTTCTTTCTTTTGTTCATTTGGTGACAATTCTGCATTGTTCAGATATCGTCTGGTCCAAGGACCTCCCGACACATTTCTTCTGGTTGCTTTGACCAGGAGCTTTCTTCTTTTTTATTTCTCTTTTTTTCTTTCTCCCATTCTTTGATTGGGAATTTTCTTTCTTTTCTTTTTTCCTTTGATTGGAAATTTTCCTTCTCCTTTTTTCTCTTCCGAGGGTAAGGATTATGGTGAGTCAGGATTTCGACTCAAAGCTTGTAGAATGGCTAGACATGATACATGTCAGGGTTTGGTTTGGTTCAAGGATAAAAGGGATGCCCCACATTATTTCCATGACACAAATGCAAAAATGATGATTTGGAAACTTCATGCAAAACTGGTCATGCATGCACATATGTGGACACTCAAGTGTCAAATTTTTATGGTCATGGGATGCTAAGGCTCAGGATTCATTTCCTCTATTTTAAATCAACCCAATGTTTCCAAAATATGTTCTTTTATCCATTTGTGCATTCATCCGAGTCCATTTCGGGCGTCCGGGGAAATTTCACAGCATTCACCCTTCAGGTGTAGACACATTTTCCAAAAATTGGTTATGATCAATGAATTTTTTTCAAAGAAAAGTAGGAAATCATCTCTTTTCAAAAGCATGTCGGTTTTTCAGCTAGACAACTTATTTTTCTCTTTTTCCCATTTTTTTTCTTACTTGCTTTCTTTTTCCTTATTTGCTCTCTTTTCCATTTCATTTTTTTTTCTTTTCTATTTTTATTTTTATCATGATTTTTGTTTGTTTTGCATATATATTTTTGGACGATGTTCCTAAACGAAGAACTCTACATGGTTCCAGAATTTCAAACATCATCGATAGTAATGATATATAAACACTAACGCAACAATCCAAACAAAAATGTATGCGATGTACAAATGACAATCGAAACAACAAAAACAAACATTAGTCTCTCAAGTCAAAACAATAACATAACATAAAAAATGATAAAAGAAATATGAAAGAAAAACATGAATCTGGGGATCTCCCAGTCATGTATCTCCACTCCCTCCCAAGAAGTCAAGCAAATTGGCCATCTCCTCGTCCTCGTGGGCCTCTTCTCCACCGCCGGGAGCTTCTGGGGGTGCCTCTCCTGCTTGGGCCTCGGGCCAATCTCCGGGCCATGCGACCTCTGCCCTGAACTGGTCTGGAGTAGGGCATGAAAAAGAAGCGAAGCCCTGGCTCTGCATGCTGAGGCTCATCTGGTACAGACAATCATGGGTCTGCACATGTGCCCGGTGGTTGGCTGCCTGCTGGCGAACCAAATGCCGTAAATACTGCTCCATGTCAAATGCCCCAGCATGGCCAGCCTGATGAGGTGGTGGTGGCGCGCCTGCGGCCTGTGGAGCATCACCCTGAGCCTGTCTCTAGGTACAGTACTTCTCAATAAAAGCCCGAGTGATAGGCGGCCGAATCACCTTGGTAGGTGCAACGGGAACTTCGAACGACTGGCAGAGTCCTGTGATCAGTGCGGGAAATCCCAGGGCCCTGTTGGACTTATCTGGATCCAAAGGGTGCCTGGTAGGCGCCATACCTGCAAAAATATAAATGGCATCAGCGATTAACTGAGCCACATGGACGCTCATCCGCGTCAGGATGGCGTACACCAGCTGACACTTCGGCAGGGGGAGGTCGGAATTATGATCGCTGGGCAGGATGTTGCTGAGGAGCAACGTCATCCATATCTGGGTCAGGGTGGTCATGTTGGTGCGCATGATTCGCACTCGCCTCCCTGCAGCAGTCCGGGCAAAATCCTGCCCCGGTGTACATAGCAGCTGGGCGATGGCCTCCTCATCGAACCCGTTAGACCAGTTCCTCCTCTGGCCATACTCGCATTCCTGGCCCTCTTCCAACACCAACGGATATCCCAGGAGCTGGCCGATAGCGTCGGCATCAAACGGGATCCACTGACCCCTTACCCAGGATCTCATGTCACGCACGCCCTCCTCTGTTGGCCAAGCATTGGCATAAAACTCAAGGACTATTTCTGGATCGAACTTGGCCATGGGAGTAACCAGTGATGTCCACCGCCGGCGCCCTATTTCCTCCTGGAAATCAGTATACTCATCGTCCCTGAGCTGGACGCGTCACTCCCGGAGAAACGACCATCCCTTGATGGCCTCGAAGTGCTGCTGGTGTACAGCGCTCCTAAAGCGGTGACTGTCATACTCCGGAGCGGAACTAGTTCCTTCGGCCGCCTTGTCCTTCCTGGACCTCTTTGAGGCAAGCTTCCTCGGGGCCATTTCCTGCGAAGGCAAACATTTGGAAAGTTAGTTTTACCAAGGGATGATACTCTTAAAACAAAAATGGCATACAACCTCCTCCGATAAATACAAACATCAATGTAAATTTAGAGCAAGCTTATGCGCATACTTCTTTACGAACGTTCACTTGCACAAGACATTCTCATAACTAAGAAAAATGCACCCATATACAATCAAGGCACCTTCGTTACCTAGATTATTTATATGTACTTCCAAGGTGTATTTGTTACCTACATCTCATGCACTTCCTTGGCTAAATTTACATACATGCGTACTCAAAGCATTTGGGGTACCAAAAATTGCACATGTGCACATTCCGGTATTTCTAATACTTATGCATATACAAACTTTGTGATGAATCTTGGCTATCTACACAATAAGGTGATACATTTCATGCTTTACTCAAGTTTTTGCTACCTAAAGCCGCATGCAAATTCAAGTATATTTTCTGACTAAAATTGTATTCAAATTAAAAGGTATTCTTGTAAGGTATTTTCTTTACATAACATGCAACGTATATATATTTTTTGTGAGACATTTTGACTACCAAAAATTATATGTACATACATCCAAGTATTTTGCTACTACACCCAAAGTATAAATTGCCAAAGGTATTTTGCTACCTATTCTAAACCTACACGTTTATGATGAGCAAAATTCCTAAACATCTAGGCGTAGGGAAATTATTGTAGCGTGGCTCATAGCTGATTGATGGCCAAAAAGGGTAACTTTACCCAACATGCACCTCCTCTTGTGTTCTTTTGCATAAAAACTTTGGTTCCTAGGCCTAGGATATATGTGAGGCAATTATTCTAGCCTTTTTCGGGAATGAATGCATGTCCCAAAAAATAGAAAATATGTACAAACCAAAATGCCCCATGGGTTGTTTCCTTACAAAAGTCACGCGCTAATGCCATTGAGGCATTTCACCGAACACTTGGTGGGCGCGCGTTTAGGCATCAATAGCAAGAGAACGGGGACAATGTGGCATGCCCCATTGCTTCAAAATGCATTATAGGCCTAGGGCCATCCCATACAAACCCCCAATTCATCCTAATCAACCAAGAAAACAAACCAAAATTGCCCCACATATTTGAGCACATTCCCACAATTTAGAGCACCAAAAGGAGATCAAAATACACCAATGAAAAGCTAGAAAGCTTAGGGATGGAACACTTACCTGTTGGTGATGAACAAAGGCACAAAACGGAATCAAAAAATGCGAAAAATGAGGACCCTAGGGCTGCAAACTCGTCAATCCCGTGGGTATGGCTTTTGAAAGGGGGGAAAAGAAGTTTTTGAATGTAAAAACGTCCCCCCTTTCGTCATTCTTATAATTTGATGCAGGGATGGCTCGCCCAGGCGAGCTAACCTGCATTTTTTTTTTTTTTGAGAGGAACATTAACCATGTCCCCTCCTTCCTTATGGTTTAGCGTCTTGCTTAACTTGAACTTACTTAAGTTAGAGTTAGGCGTTGATTACTTATTTTTTAAAACAAACAAATAGTAAGACAACTGCGAATACAAAGGATACGGGGCTGCCTTGCAGCGACGTTCTCTGCTTGTCTAGCGCAGAGAAAGGGCAACGATCAGTCGGTCGTGACCCCATCCCCACTTGCATCCGTTCCTAAGTACATGCAAGTAATAAACAACCAAGTTCGGCTAATCTTGACCGCGTCATTGTCTTACCTTGATTGGTTTCTGCTGTCCACATTGGGTCCTCACCCCAGAAGGTAGCTCAAGATGATCCTGCCCCTGTCTTGCCACAACAATATGCATGCGTATGCGTATGCATGAATGTTTTCAAACGCAGCGAATCTTAGCAAAAGTTGGTTTAGGTTCAGTTTTAATTAAACGCTTGGGGCATCCCACGAACTGAGCGGAAGGGCTCAGGTGATCACAAATCAAATGCAAGGTTTGAAACCAACGTGAGGACTAAAGCCTTGAATCCACGTTCATTTCTTTGAAAGATTGTAACGAGAGATACAGTAGACGGGAAATCCCTGGGGGAAATCCAGAAAACGCATAAAGATAAAGAACATGCAGCGACATCCTTAATTGCCCCAGCTTCTAAGCATAATATCGCTTGACGACATCAGAATTCACGGGTGAAGGTAACTCTTCACCATCCATGTTGGTAAGCACCATGGCTCCTCCAGAGAAAGCCCTCTTCACAACAAAAGGCCCTTCGTAGTTCGGGGCCCATTTCCCTCGATTGTCCTTGACAGCATGGGACATTTTCTTTAGCACAAGGTCTCCCTCATGGAACTTGCGCAAACGTACTTTCTTGTCGAATGCATTCTTCATTCTTTGCTGGTATAAGCGCCCATGACTCATGGCCGTTAAGCGCTTACCCTCAATGAGGTTGAGCTGGTCATAGCGCGTTTGAGCCCACTCTGATTCCTTTAATCCGGATTTTGCCAAGATCCTTAATGACGGGACTTCCACCTCAAACGGTGACACAGCCTCCATCCCATATACCAATGAGAACGGCGTTGCCCCAGTTGACGTTCGCACTGAAGTTCGGTAACCGTGTAACGCGAATGGGAGCATTTTGTGCCAATCCTTGTATGACACGGTCATCTTTTGGATAATCTTTTTGATATTCTTATTGGCCGCTTCCACGGCTCCATTCATCTTTGGCCGGTAGGGAGTGGAATTGTGATGTTGGATTTTAAACTCCTCGCACATTTCCCCCATCATCTTGTTATTTAGGTTGGTGTCGTTGTCCGTGATAATCTTCCTTGGCAAACCATATCGGCAGATGATCTCTTTCTTAATGAACCTGACCACTACACCCCTCGTGACACTGGTATAGGAAGCCGCCTCGACCCACTTGGTGAAATAATCTATCGCTACGAGGATGAAGCGATGACCATTCGAGGCCTTGGGCTCAATGGCCCCGATGACATCTATTCCCCACATGGAGAAAGGCCAAGGGGCGGACATGACATTCAGAGGATGTGGTGGGGCATTGACATTATCTGCGAACGCTTGACATTTGTGGCATTTCCTCACATGGACACAACAATCACTTTCCATGGTAAGCCAGTAATAACCTGCTCTTAGGATCTTCCAGGCCATAGCATGCCCATTGGCGTGCGTTCCAAACGAGCCCTCATGGACTTCCTCGATCATGTGATTTGCCTCCCTGGCATCCACATACCGCAGGAGTGTCATGTCGTGATTTCTCTTATATAGTATGCTTCCGCTCATGAAGAAACTGGCTTCCAACCTTCTCAATGTCCTCTTATCATTGTCGGCAATCTCTGGCGGGTATTCTTTGCTTACGACATATCGCTTGATGTCGAAATACCAAGGCTTTCCGTCCCATTCCTCTTCTACTTGGCAACAATGCGCAGGTTTGCCACGACACCAAAATTCAATGTAGGGTAGATCCACGTGCGGTGTTAGCTGGAACATAGACGCCAAAGTAGCAAGTGCATCCGCCATTTGATTTTCCTCGCGGGGAACATGATGGAAGGAGATCTCATCGAAGGTCTTAGCCAATTCCTTGATATAGGCTTTGTAGGGTATCAGCTTGGGATCTCTAGTTTCCCATTCCCCTCTCAGCTGATGGATTACCAATGCCGAGTCGCCGTACACCTTGAGTAGTTTGACATTGGAGTCAATCGCTGCCTGGACGGCTAGGGCACATGCTTCATATTCGGCCATGTTGTTGGTGCAGTCGAATCCTAGCCTGGCTATGAAGGGTACACATTGATTGTCCGGAGAGACCAATACTGCCCCAACGCCATGACCTAGAATGTTTGACGCTCCGTCAAACCATACGGTCCATTTGTCCCGATCTTCGTCCAATTTTTCCTCAAACAAGGCCATGATGCCCTCATCCGGGAATTCAGAATGCATGGGAAGATAGTCATTAAGAGGTTGTTGAGCCAAATAATCTGCTAAGGCGCTTCCTTTTATCGCCTTTTGGGTGACGTAGACTATATCAAACTCGGATAGCAGGACTTGCCACCGGGCGATTCGTCCCGTGAGAGCTGGCTTTTCAAAGATGTACTTAGCCGGGTCCATCTTGGATATCAACCAGGTAGTATGGCTCAGCATGTACTGCCTTAGGCGATGGGATGCCCATACTAAAGCACAACACGTTCTTTCGAGCAAGGAGTAATTCATCTCACAGGTCGTGAACTTCTTACTTAGGTAGTAAACAGCGCGCTCTTTCTTCCCGGATTCGTCATGTTGCCCCAGCATACACCCTATTGACTCGTCCAAGATTGTCATGTACAAAATGAGAGGCCTTCCAGGTACTGGTGGCATAAGCACGGGAGGATTCATAAGGCACTTCTTGATCCTTCCAAAAGCTTCTTGGCAATCCTCATTCCAGCGATCAGTTTGGTTTTTGCGTAAGAGCTTGAACAACGGCTCACAAATGGTGGTGAGCTGCGATATGAATCTGGCAATATAATTCAAGCGTCCCAGGAAACCTCGGACTTGCCTCTCTGTACGGGGTTCTGGCATCTCAAGGATAGCCTTCACCTTTTCGGGGTCTACCTCTATCCCTTTCTGGCTTACAATGAAACCAAGCAATTTCCCTGATTTGACCCCAAAGGTACACTTAGCGGGGTTCAACCTTAATTGATATTTCTTAAGCCTTTCGAACAACTTCTGCAGGTTGACAAGGTGTTCTTCCTCAGATTTAGATTTAGCAATTACGTCGTCCACGTAGACCTCGATCTCTTGATGCATCATATCATGGAACAAAGCTACCATGTCCCGTTGATAAGTTGCCCCGGCATTCTTGAGTCCAAAGGACATCACCTTGTAACAGAGCGTCCCCCACAGGGTGACGAAAGTAGTCTTTTCCATATCCTCGGGCGCCATCTTTATCTGATTGTAACCGGAGAAACCGTCCATGAAGGAAAATAAAGCGAAATTGGCTGTGTTATCTACGAGGATATCGATGTGTGGTAAAGGAAAATTGTCTTTGGGACTGGCCCGATTCAGGTCCCGATAATCCACACACATTCGTACTTTCCCATCTTTCTTAGGGACCGGTACGATGTTGGCAACCCATTCTGGATACCGAGCGACGGCCAGAAATCCAGCGTCAAATTGCTTCTTCACTTCTTCTTTTATCTTTAAGGATGTTTCGGGCTTCATCCTTCTCAGTTTCTGCTTTACCGGGGAACACTCGGGATTTAGAGGTAATCGGTGCTGTACAATGTCAGAACTCAAACCGGGCATATCTTGGTATGACCAAGCAAAGATGTCTTGGTAGTCTTTTAGCAGGATTATTAATTCTTCACGGATAGGTGCGGTAATACCTGTACCTATCTTTACTTCCCTTTTTCCACTGCCAATTCCTAAGTCTACCAGCTCTGTTTCTTCTTGATGAGGTCCCATTTCTTGGTCCTCATGGGCGACCATTCTTTCTAATTCTGGGGGAAGTCCCACATCCTCGTTTCCTTCATCTTCCGTTTGACTCATTTCTTGCTCGAAGTCGATAGGCGGGTCCCAGGTATTAGTACCTTCGGGGGACTCGTCATCGGATCTGCTATTTCAGAAAAAGAAGTAAACATGCAAATGAATGAGAATGGGTAGAGACGTAGGAACAGATGAAGAAAGATCCTTGTATTATAAATTCAAAAACAAAAGACACAAAGCCTTAACAAAAGGAAAAACTCTAAAGCCTAGGCCCAACTATAGAGCTTTTAAAAACCGTAAAGGTTTACATTATGCTCGTTGCGTAAATGCCGGGGCGTTCCTCCACTCGCCAATTTCCCAGCTGGAAATCAGGAGGGCATGGTCGTACCAAATCCAATGTACTCGGAACATCATCTTCGCATATCGCGACCACTTGACCTTTGTCTCCCAGACCCGCGCTTATAAAGCTTCTACTTATGTGGCAGGGCGGGCTTCCTTCACTTTCTTGTCTCCAACGCGAGCTTTGACCACTGCTCTTCCTTCCCACGATGCTTCTTTTCATATCCGCCTGAGTGGGCTTATAGCCTAAACCATACTTCCCACGATTTCCTTTGGCATTTATCAGGCTAGTTATGCCGCCGTTGTCCTTGCCTAAACCCATTCCGGGTTCGTAACCGTTCCCTAACATAACTCGGGCCATCATTACTGCTGCATCGGACAGGCAAGGCTGCCCAGAGAAGGAGTCCACGGAGGAAATGCTGACCACCTCAAAAGACTGGAAAACGGTTTCTAACGATTCTTCTGCAGCTTCCACATAAGGCATAGAGGATTGGCAGCTCACCAAGATGTCTTCCTCGCCTGACACGATGACCAAGTGCCCCTCCACTACGAATTTCAACTTTTGGTGGAGTGTAGAGGGCACAACTCCCACTGAGTGGATCCACGGGCGCCCCAACAGACAGCTGTAAGGGGGTTAATATCCATTATTTGGAAGGTGACTTGACAGGTGTGAGGGCCTATTTGTACTGGGAGATCGATCTCTCCCCTAACCTCTCGGCGAGTGCCGTCGAAGGCACGAACCACCATTGAACTCGGCTTTAAGTGGGAAGCATTGAATGGTAATTTCTCCAAAGTGCTCTTAGGCATCACGTTTAAACTGGAATGTAGCAAACAGGAATCCCAAACACGTCTCCATGTCATGCAGCTCGCCGGAATGTAGCAAACAGGAATCCTCCTTACACCCACTATGGGGAATCACACCTCCCTTTTGTAGGGCCTCGAAGATAAACCTCCTAGGGGTTGCCACATCCCTTAAAGGTTTAGACTTGCGCGGTCTATCGGACTCAACGGCGTTAATTGCTCCCCCTCCATGATTGGCGAGTGGGTTGGTTCTCACATTGGGCCGATCCTCTTGGAAGGTCAGCCATCCAGCATCCATCAAATGTTGGACCTTGTATTTAAGGGCCAAGCATTTTTCAACGGAATGTCCCGGGACACCCCCATGGTACTTGCAAGTTGCATTAGGGTCATACCACTTTGGGAAAGGGGGTTGGAGGACCCTTCCGGGAGTTACCACGGCCAAATGATTGGCGATGAGGGATGGCAAGAGGTCTTTGTACGTCATTGGGAGTGGGGTGAATTCTTGAAATGGCCTCGGAGGGAAGTTCCTTGTCGTGTTGGAATTACCGGCCGGGCGAGTCGTGTTCGGAGTTGGAACTTGGGGAGCTTCCCTCTGGGTGGGTGCCTTAGGCTGCACGGGTGTTGAGCTAGAGGCATTCCCGGTATGAGCCGAGAAGCTCGGGTGATGTTGCGCGTACTGATGGGTACCATGAGGCGTTTACTGGGGTTTGACCCACGCGGGTGTTGAAGAGACGGCATGGGCATCTCCTTCCTTCCTTTTTGCCCATGTTGCCCCGATTCTTTTGGCATTCGCACTCGTGGAGGAAACGTAATCAAACTTTCCTCTTTTCAATCCTACCTCGATTCTTTCCCCGGCGAATACTAGATCCGCAAAGCTGGACGGCATGTAACCTACTAGCTTCTCATAGTAGAACACTGGTAGAGTGTCTACCATCATGGTGATCATCTCTCTCTCAACCATGGGAGGAGCTACTTGTGCCGCCAAATCTCTCCACCACTGCGCATATTCTTTAAAGGTTTCACCCTCTTTCTTGAACATATTCTGCAGTTGAGTGCGGTCGGGAGCCATATCAGAATTGTACTGATATTGCCTTAGGAAGGCAGTAATCAGATCCTTCCAAGTACAGATACGGGAAGCTTCCAAATTAGCGTACCACACTACCGCGGCTCCGGCCAAGCTATCTTGAAAGAAGTGTATTAATAGCTTCTCATCCTTAGAGTGTGCGCCCATCTTGCGGCAGTACATCTTGAGATGGTTTTTGGGACAAGTCGTCCCTTTATACTTGTCGAAGTCCGGCACTTTGAACTTCGGGGGGATAACAACATCGGGTACTAAGCAAAGATCTGTCATGTCTGCGAACGGATAGTCCCCAAATCCTTCCACGACCCTCAATCTTTCCTCAAGGAGATCGAGCTTCCTCCTTTCTTCAGTTGCCGGGGATGGTCCTTCCGTGGACAAAACTATTGGTTGTGTTGCGATGTTGGGCTGAGGCAACGTGCTGGGTGCCGGCCCTTCGGGGATCGGGGGATAGAACTCGACATCCCTTCGAGCATAGTCTTGAGGGTCTTTGTGGACTTCTTCGGGCTGTTGAGGGGGCTCTCTTTCAAGGACGGGAGAAGCAATATGGCCCGCATCGTCTTGCAAGACGGGTGGTGAGTAGTTGGGCGGCAATCCATAAGGGTAAGCCGCTCGGTTGTATCCCAGGTGAGGGCTGCCATCGTGCCCCAGTGTGTCCCTTACCCGTCCTACTATGTTTGAGGGAGGATGGTGCGCAGTTGCCAAGAGAGTTGGGTCTGCTTCGGCAGCCGAACTGACAGCGGCAGCGGTGGCCGCGTTCTTCTCCATGAGCTGCCTCATACCTAACATGGCCTCCATCATGGAGGCCATTTGTTCTTTCAGAGCCGACATGTCGGCTTTCATCTGTTCCTGTGTCTCCTCTTGATCACCCATCGTTCTAGATTTGGATCTAGTGCGATAGGGATGCCTTGTGGCGCGTTTAGTTATGGTGTTTTTCCCTAAAAAACCAAACGTGAGGAGTGGGTAAAGAAAGAAAGAAAATGCATGCTAGAGATGAAATGTAGGAGTGATTTCATTTGCACAAGTTTTTTGGAGTAGAAACATGGGACCAACTCATTTTATTTCAAAAAGAAAGTCGTATCTAGTCAAGGTCTGAGAGACCATACAAGTTTCCTAACGATTTCTAATTATGTGGGCCATTAAGTCTATCATATGCTGACAATAGCCGAGAAGCCCATGAATCTCTTCGGGGGCGGAGTAGGTGTCCGCCATCGCCTTGGCCTTGGCTAACAAGCGGGGAAGTTCTTGACTCCCGTTCAAGGTAAGAGCAAACCGATCCATCCACATGGTTGCCTCTTGGTGTAAAGAGTCGATCACCCTTCCTCTAGCCTCTTTTTCTGCGTATACTTGAGCATACTCGTCCGCGATCCTATGCTCGTGGGCCGTGGCTAGACCTAACTCTTCTTGGTACTTGGCGATGATAGCTAGCATGTTGGTCTCCGTCTCGCATAAACGCTGAGACAAGCTTCTTTTGGACCTTGAACAAGCAACTAACTCCTCTTTCAGACCCATGCTATGTGCTCGCGACTGGTCCCTCTCTTCCCTTCGCAGCTTGAGTTCACTATTGCTACCCCATAGAGCTCCGCGAAATTTATTCCGGCCATACTCTTCCTTGCGAGCCCTCTTGGTCTCTTGTTCAAGGGCTCTTGCGGTAATTGCATTCTCTTCCCGTAACCCGGCACACTCCTTCCGAATGTGTGTAGCGGCCAACTTGGACTTCTCCTTGGCAAGTTTCGCCTTTCCTAACTCGCTTTTGAGAGCTTGTACTTCTTCGTCTTCTTTCGGTGCCTCAAAACTCTCTTCGCTGACGACTTTTAACTTGGCGAACCAATCTAAACCTCGTATATGAACTTTCAGCCATCCATGGTAGCCACCAATGATGCCATTACGAATGCCTCTAAGTTCTTGATCTTTCCTTAACGGGGTTTCCCATGCCTTATGGATTCTTTGTATAGTCTTGGAATTTTGTGCGCCGAAATCCCTCACAAGGAAAGGAGACATGCTTTCTTCCGTCGGTGCTCCCCTCATGGGGTACCCTAGTTGTCTTATAGCGAGCGCGGGATTGTAGTTAATACAACCCCTCGTTCCTACCAGCGGAATGGTTGGGTATCCTCCACATGAGAAAAGGACTCCTTCTTTTCCTTCCTTCCATTGGGGGAACCAATTGATTGTTCTACCTCCTATCCCAGCCAAAAGCTGGTCCCAATCTATTCTCTTCTTTTCAGTACACGAGCGATGGCTCAGGAGCGGACATGGATGTCTTGTGTCTTGTTGGAACAAGTGCGAAACCAACCAAACACAGAGGGCGGGCAACCAACAGATGATCTGTGCGCTACTCTTTTCGCACCTTCGGTCAAATGTGTCAAATAGATCTGCCAAGACAGCCACCACCGGACTTTCCTTGCTATGGTGGTATGCAAGGAAAGCGTTGATTGCTGCTAGGTCCACCAAACCATCCACGTTTGGAAAGAGGACGATCCCAAAAATTAGCAAAGCTAACACATCCATAAACGGGACCCAATCTCCTTGATTGGCCATATCCCTCGCCTTGTCTTCTAGTTACCCCCGTGGTAGGCCCGCTATGCCGTTCCGAGTCTGTTTTATGCGGTCCAAACCTCTTGTTGAATCCTTGACCACAGTTGCAATTCTGCTCAAAGAGGGGAGACACCCGGAGGAAAGATATGGTTTTCTTCCCCCAAGAGGACATCCTAGAATTTCCTCAAATTCTTCAATGGTCGGTACTAATTGGAAGTCTCCGAATGTGAAGCACCTCAAAGGCTGGTCGTAGTATTGGGTGAGTGATGCAATGGCTTCTATGGACACCTCTGCTATGGTCAACTCTAAGATCTTTCCGTAAGTCTTGCGGAAGGCTTGCATTTGGAGAGGTTCCATCAACCGCCCTAATTCCTTGATGCTGGTGGTATCTAGGCTTTTAACCTTGACTTGGTAGAACCTCTTGCCGGTTTGATTTGTTCCCATGCTTACTAAAGTGAGACAAAATCTGGTGCAAATCAAAACTCCGATATCTCATGGGTGGGATGGATGAATGCATGATGGAATGCATATGACACAGATGCAATCTAGGAATGCGGGGGCCCGAGGAATTGTCTCCTTCTTAGATACAACGTCTAGGGGTAGCAAAGCGCCCCAACATACGTTTTTAAGAAGGCGACACGGACCCTCCGTTGGTTTGTTTACAGAGGGGATCAAGACAGAACCCATATGCGATGCATATGCAAAAGACGCAATACGGGAATGTACATAGTATGACAATATTCACTGAACATAAGCAAAAGGGTATATGATACTTATGCATGGCAGTGTGAAAAAATGGCACGCAGCGTGTTTGCTCCGTGCCCCTATTTAAGGGACCTATAAGGGAGAGAACTAACTAGGCATTTAGTGATAACCCCCACGGCAGTCATATCTCTTTTGATAGTTTCTAGAGGTATCATCCCCTTCGAAAAACATATTGCAGCAGTAGGGACTACTAGCAACAATAAGTTTTCAAAGAGAAAAGCTCTAGATGAGGGTTCACTGTAATCAAGCAAGTCGGAGACCTAGCATGATCACAGATTCACCTCCACTCCTTATGTTCCCATGAACCCGGGTATAGGGCCCTTTTTTACTCACAGTGTGTGAAAATAGTGTTGGTGTTTGTGTGCATCAAATGAATAAATATTTACCTCATGCATACATTTTATAACGCACTAACAGAAACAAAGAGTTTATATACACAAGAACATAATGAAGGGAAACCAACCAAGGGATAAGTCACGGTAAAACATTGCACAAGATTAAATGGCCTAACTCTCTAAAAACAGTCCCCAGTGGAGTCGCCAACTGTCGCAACCTACCCTTCGGCGGGAGGGCGACGCGTGGCTCGCGGGATGCGTGTTCCACGAAAGGAATACGCGCGGAGTCGCCACCAACGTTTATTTGAGGAAAACGTCGGTAAAACCGGAAAAGACGTGATCTACGAACTTTAAGTGAAAGGTTCGGGAGTTGTATTTACGCACGGGGAAGGTATTAGCACCCCATACGTCCGTCCCAAGGGACAGCAGCCTTTAATCGAATGTGCAAACGTGACTTTGGTTTTTATGTTCCCTTTTATGTCCTTATATCCTTTATACCCTTTTTATATTTTTCCTTTTTTGTGGTCGACAAGGGTGTTTCCCTTTGCTCCTACGTATTCCTCAATTTGTAATGAGGAAATCAGACCTACGTAGTTCTTTTTTATCAAGTGATTCTTTTTTTACTTAAGAGGTGATCATTTTAAGGCGTTGGACCTTAAAAACGATCCATTTTACTTAGTAAGAAATTGAAATGACAAACTTCAAAAACCTATTTTTGTGGACGAGCTTGACTAGGCGAGTTGATTTTAGCCTTAGTTTCACCTTAGTTATTAGTCAACTCGATTAAGAATGAGAAATCCCAAAGAGAAAACGTCCGATTGATTTTCCGCTTTATTTTACTAAAAGATATATTTTTGTTATTATATTATTATTTTATTTCTTTTTTTTTATTTCCAACGTGGTTACGGCACGACCGAACGGTCGGAATTTATCTTAACCAAAGTTTACGGATCATACAATTCAAACGTTCGGTGGAAATTTATTTTATTTTTAAGTTAAGCGAGAAATGACTTAAGTAAAATGGCTTAAGCACGTCAACAGGGGCTATAAAAAGTAAATGAAATGAGAATAAAAATACACGAAACACAATGTGGACCACCATGGGTACATAGAATGAATCGAAAAGCTTGGTTCGAGGTACTTACCCGTTGAAGATCGAAGAACGAATGAAGAACGTCGAAGAACGGTCGAAACCTTTGCGAAATTCCTCACGAAAAACGTTACGGAAACGTTTCGGAAGCGCCTCGACTTAGATTTTCTTCACGGAAACAATTTTTACAAGCAAATTCGAAAGAGAGGGAAGTGCCTAAGGGGCTGAACCCTTTTCCTTCTCACTTCCTCCCCTATTTATAGCAAAATAGGGGAGATGCTTACCGCCCAGCTCGCCCAGGCGAGCTCAGCTCGCCCAGGCGAGCCAGGTTGCTTCCTCCAGAAGCAACAGCCTTCTGGAGGAATCTTCTGGAGGGCCCAAGTGGGCCTGGGTGCTATTTGCACCCCCATTTCTACTAAGTACACCCCCTCTGCTTTTTTTTGGTGATTCTTTTTTTCGTAAAGTTACGGAAACTTACGAATTTCGTAACGATACTTGTTTTCTTTTCGTAATGTTACGGAACCTTGCGGATTACATAATCATCCCCTTTTTGACTTACGGAATGTTACGGAACCTCACTTAATTATGCAACGATGTCTCCATTTGATTTCCGGTGTGTCACGGAAACTTACGGATTGTGCATCAATATTTTTTTGGTTTTCCGGCATGTCTTGGAATTTCACAAATTGCCTAATGATGGGTGCCAAGCACCTCACAAGGACCAAAGAAAAGTCGCATGTCATCAAGCAAAGGTCCCCGGACGAAATTAGGGTATGACAGTGTGAATTACCCCTTTGTGTTGTTTTCTTTCCGTTTCATGCATGCGCATCTGCATCATACCGTCACACATGCGTTGTATGTGGGTCTCGTGTTTTGTCATGGGAAGCCGGAAGATCCATATCGTCTTCTTAACTGCACACATGGGGCACTGCGCCCCCCAAATGCGCAATAAGGAGAGATAATTTTCCGGGCTCTCGTGTCCGTAAATGCATTCATATCATGCACCGCATAAACATCTCTTCAGCATCATAATGAACATATCGTTCATGCATTTGTCCGTTATGACATTCCCATTTTGCATGAGTCATTTCATCATCATGCATATGCGTTCAACATACTTTTTGTTCTACATGTTTGCTCATACATGATCCTTGTATTTTCCTCTACAAAACAAAAACAAAAAAAGGGAAGCATGAAAATTCATGATGCATTCTTAGTTGCATGTGTTAGGTACCATGAGCCGACCATGTTGGGATCATAAACCCATTTCTAAAATTAAAAAGAAAAACACACAAACAACAAAACAAAATGATTGAGCATGGTACCTAATGCGTGGTTAATTAAGAAAGGATGTTTCTTCGGGCATCTCGATCTCATAATTACATTTTCCATGCATAGCATGCATATTCCCGAGTCTTTCATCCCTATGAATAGTTGATGAAGTATTGGCGATCAAAATTGCCATTCCCTGGGTTATGGGGTTGAACCAAGCTCGTGCTTTTACGAAAAGGTTCATCGAGTCAAGTTGAAGTATGGAAGTAACCATCTTGAAAAAAATTTGGGCCAAAGATCGTGTTACATCGCTGCTTCGTCTACTGCCAAACACATTTAGGGCTGCTGATGTCCCTGTTACTTCCAGTTTCACCTTGACGAAGATGTCATGGACCATGTTGAAAATCTAAATTGATTCAACCCCATATCCAGTGTACAAATTCGCAATACTTCAACTGTGCATCATTCGCATACATCCATGTTGTTCATTGGTTGCATTGCTCATTGCATTCTTTCCTTGGAAAAAAAAGAACTTAATCATTGTTATAAAAAAGAAAAAAAACATGCTTTACGGTGCCCTCACCGAACTTGTGCTAGAGCTAGAGTAATGGGTGAAGTAGAGGAGATACAAAAGAAGATGAAGGCCGACATGGAGGCCATTAAAGAGAAAATGGTCATGATGAGCGTGAAGAAGATAATGGAAGCCAATACGGTTGCAATTGCCGCTACCAGCGTTGTTGCTAAGGTGAACCCGACGTCCCCATCCAGCATCAATGAATCATCCAACCTCAGATATGGTAGGCAAAGATTTGGGAAGTATGGGTGGCCCCCATGATGTGCAAATTCAAAACGAGCATGCCTTCCCGCCATATGGCTTGCCTCTCAACTATACGCCACCCAATGTGGCGTACACTCCCAATAAGAATGTCAATAACTCCACTCCTATACCCATTGAGAGCCAGCAACCCCAAACTGATCATGCACATGTCTCTTAAACCGTGGGGGAGACACATGAAATTCCCCATCACAATCTAGCCGACTTCGAGCCTTGGCTCGGATATGCCACTGAAGGGCAAGCAGTTGGTAGTATACCCCTACAAAACCCTTTGGAGGGCCCTCAGTATCACCCACAACTACACCTCTTGCATTCCACGACAAGTAAAAACCCTCATGCTATGGCAGAAATGGGAAAGCTGGATCATCTAGAGGAAAGGCTTAGGGCCATTGAAGGAGGTGAAGATTATTCCTTTGCTAACCTAGAAGAGTTGTTCCCAATACCCAATATCATCACCCTTCTCAAGTTCAAGGTGCTGGACTTTGACAAGTACAAGGGGATTACTTGCCCCAAGAACCATCTAAAGATGTATTGTCGGAAGATGGGGGCATACGCAAAAGATGAGGAATTGTTGATACATTCCTTCCAAGAAAGTCTTACTGGGGTAGTTGTTACCTGGTACATTAACTTGGAACCTTCCCGAGTCCATTCCTGGGAGGACCTAATGGTTGCCTTCGTTAGGCAGTGTCGGTATAATGGCTTCGGATAGGATGCAACTACAAAACATGTGCAAAAAGGGGGCACGAATTCTTCAAAAGAATACGCCCAAAGGTGGAGAGACCTGGCAGCTCAAGTGGCACCTCAATGACGGAGAAAAAAATGATGACAATAATAGTAGACACATTACCAGTATTCTACTATGAAAAGATGGTGGGCTACACACCTTCAAGCTTTGATGATATGGTCTTCACCGACGAAAGGATCAAAGTGGGTCTAAAAAGAGGCAAATCTGATCATCATGCTTTGATAAATGCCAAAAAACACTAGGGAAAATGAAGAGGGTGAGGATGAAGGAGAAGCCCGTGCTGTGACTGCCATTCTAATACAGCCAAGTTTCCCACCAACCCAACAATGTCATTACTTAGCCAATAACAAACCTTCTCCTTACCCACCGCCCAGTTATCCACAAAGGCCATCCCTAAAATCAACCACAAAGCCTACCTACCGCACTTCCAATGACAAACACCACCTTTAGCGTAAACCAAAACACCAACCAAGAAATGAATTTTGTAGTGAGAAAGCCTATAGAATTCACCCCAATTCTAGTGTCCTATGCTGACTTGCTCCCATATCTACTTGATAATTCAATGGTAGCCATAACCCCAACCAAGGTTCATCAACCTCCATTTCTCCGAGAATACGACTCGAACGCAATGTGTGCTTGTCATGGAGAAGCCCCGTGGCATTCCTTTGAGCATTGTAGGGGCCTGAAGCGTAAGGTGCAAGGTCTAATTGATGCGGGCTGGCTGAAATTTGAGGAGAATCACGTGTAAATCCTGACATTGACAAGAGATGCCACACATGGGGCAATTTTGAAAGCTGTTGTTAGATGTCTCTAATGACTCATCAGGATTTTCAAGTTTGTACCATTATTGTAAACCACAGTTACAATGTTAAATGAAATGGATGAAGTTGATATCTTTGTCCCTCATCCTCTCACAAACGCATCTTTTCTTATTCAACTTTCACCGGAATGTGGGTGCAAGCCATTGGTCTGTTTGCTCAAGCGACCTGTGCTCCTGAGTTTGGACTTCCAAGACCATTCAATCAGAGATTACTCATCTTGCACGTTGTTGGGGGCGCCGTAAAACAACGAGTAAAGTTCAAAACAAATAAATTTCAAAATAAAAAAAAAGTGCTCAAAAAGAAAAAAAAACATTTGATTGACTGTGTTTTCAGACATTCATGTGACCTCATTTTATCATTCCGGAAAGTCTGCCTTTTAGAAAGAAGTGACTTATCAAGAATAGGATGTTGGACAAATGGCCTCAGTTACCTTAAGAAAAAGGGGGTTGAATTAAGATGCGAAGACTATTCCCCAATTAAACTTTCACTCTCTCTTTTCGGATTAACAATGCACCCTTAACATGAATTACTCAAAAGACAATTCAAAATAAACTTCTTTAAAGCAAAAGATAAATAGCAATAAATAAAAGAAGTTTAAGGGAAAAGAGGAATGCAAACTTGATTTATACTGGTTTGGCCACTTCCCGTGCCTATGTCCAGTCCTCAAGCAACACACTTGAGATTTTCCACTCTCTTTGTAAAACTCCTTTTACAAAGTCTGAACCACACAGGGACAACCCTTCCCTTGTGTTCAGGAATCCTTTACAACAAGAGACCCACGGTCTCTTAATCCCTTTTCAGAAATAAGAAGAAGAGAAGAAGAAATCTTTCTTAAAAGAGATAGATTGTAAAATGAAGATCAATCAAAATTCCTTATTGAATATGCAAGTGGTTGACCAAGGAATCTTTTTGAGAGGATAAAGACATTTCAGTTTAGAAAAACTCTTAATCTTTTGAGAGGATAAAACTTTTTGGACAATGAAAACTCTCTTTTAATTCGTGTTTCCAAGTCACCTTTGATTGTCATTCATAAAACATCTGAATAGATGTGACTCTTGGAAATTATTTTCTGAAAATCCACTCTGGTAATCGATTACAAGACTTGTGTAATCGATTACAGGCTTTAAAAGTTGAATTAAAATGTTCAATAAACTGCTGGTAATCAATTACCATCCATGTGTAATCAATTACACGTTATAAATTTTGAATTCAAATTTCTAGTGACTGTTATAAACATCTTCAGCTGCTGGTAATCGATTACCAGAGAGAAAATCTCAATTTGAAATGATAGAACTCTTTGGTCAAACCTTTTGTTTTTTTCAATTTGGAAACTTCTTCCTAAAGATTCTAGAGATCAACTTGATCATATATCTTGATTTTCTTGGATTCTTGTCTTGAATAAAACTTAGAAGCACTTGATTCTTTAGCATCATCAAGACATCAAAACATCTTGCTTCTACATAGGAGTCATTTGACTTAATCCATCAACTGAAAAATCCTTCAAACTATTTCTCGTCCTTGGAAAATTCTTTTTGCAAGAATCAACTGCTTCTTTCATTCTTCCTCACTACGAGGTTGTGAAAACAAGACAACAATTGGTACCTCTAAGCCCTACATTGGGGCAACGAAAGGCACCATGCAAAAACCTCAAACGAACCTAGGGGCAGATTAGAAGTTCTCACCCAATAGGTTCCCAGCTACAAGGTCATGACGAAAGATAACAATTGGTACCTCTAAGCCCTACACTGGGGCAATGAGGGGCATCGTGCATGAGCCTCAAGTGAACATAGGGGCAGATCAAAAGTTCTCACCCGTCGATGTTTTTAAACAGGAAAAAAAGGGAGACAAGCCCTGGGATTTCAATAGATTGATTAAACGTCAAATGGCTCCATTGCCGTCACTCCAAAATGGTAAAGTGACTAAATCAAACAGAACATACACTCTAAGGGAGTTCCCGGAGAGATTTGCAAAAGATAGGATAAGGTTGCATGAATTATCACCTTTTTCAAAAGGACAGTCAATCTGTGTTTTCCAAAAAGATTAAATCAAAATCAAAATCACAAAATAGGGAAAGAATGTCATGAACATTGTACAACTTTCCATTGCATTGCATTGTTTCATATGAGGTCAGCGTTACCAAATTTCACAACAAAGGTTGCATGCGTCTGCATCCCTAAATATCATGTTAACTGCATAGATTTCCTACATCTCGTGTCCAATCTTGTTGGATGACCGGCCCCCTCGATGGGCCGATCGCTTGTTTTCTCATAAAGGTGGACCCTTGGGTACTAGTACCTATCACCTTTAGAGGACCATATGTCCTCGCCATCAGAGGACTGCACATCCTCACCTGTAGAGGGCTGCACGCCCTTGCCTTTAGAGGGCTACGCGTCCTCATTTTCAGTGTGCTCCATACCCACACCTTAGAAGAATATAAGGTCCTTTGCCCTTAGATGCTTAACCGAGACTTGCGCTCCTGGTTACGGGGGCCACAGTTTCCTTTCAACG
This sequence comes from Glycine soja, assembly GCF_004193775.1. NCBI lineage: Eukaryota > Viridiplantae > Streptophyta > Magnoliopsida > Fabales > Fabaceae > Glycine > Glycine soja. The sequence continues at coordinate 21,844,407 of NC_041020.1, read as the reverse complement.
GTTCCTGGGCTACCCCCTGATATTGGAGGGCGACCAACTGTGCGAGCACATCCAGAGAGGAAGGCTATCACGCATCAACTATGCATACCGGGGCAAGATTTCACCGGGGCCGCTGCAAAAAGATGAGTGTGGATCATGCGCACCAACATGACCACTTTACATGGATATGGATGACATTGTTATTTAGTAACATTCTGCCCGGCGACCACAATGCCAATCTCTCCCTGCAGATGTATCGGTTGGTCTGTGCCGTCATGACATAGGTAAGTATGCACATGGTTCAATTGATTTCTGATGTCATCTATTGTTTGCAGGGATCGCGCCCACAAGACGCCCAGTGGGCCCGAAGAAGTCCAACAGGGCCCTGGGGTTTCCAGCTCTGGTTACGGGCCTCTGTCAGTCCTACAGGGTGCCCGTTCCCCCAGCGAGGTCATGCCATCGTGACATAGGTAAGTATACATATGGTTCAACTGATTTCTGATACCATCTATTATTTGCAGGAATCGCACCCACAAAGACACCCAGTGGACCTGGAGAAGTCCAACAGGGCCCTGGGGTTTCCAGCTCTGGTTACGGGCCTCTGTAGTCCTACAGGGTGCCCGTTCCCCCCGGCAAGGTCACATCATCACAGGTAAGTATGCACATCGCTCAACTGATTTCTGATTTCATCTATTGTTTGCAGGGATCGCGCCTGCAAGACACCCAGTGGACTCGAAGAAGTCCAACAGGGTCTTGGAGTTGTCAAGCTCTAATTACGGGTCTCTGTCAGTTCTACAGAGTACCTGTCACCTCCAGCAAGGGCATCAGGTCCTCTACTAATCGAGCTTTCATCAAGAAGTACTGCGTCCCCAGGCAGGTGTAGGGTGAAACACCACAGCAGCCTGGGGATGGCCAGCAGCGGGCAACAGACGCACCGCCATCACCTCTAGAGTTCACCTCAGCTCATCCACAAAAAGGTTAGAGCGTTGCTTACGACCCATGGCTGACCAATAGGCGACCAAGTCCCAAAGTCAAAGGTAAGCAAAGTACTAGGTCCGTGACCGACAAGCCATCATGCGTCCAGCTCAAGACGTTAAAGAAGCGCTACTAGGAGGCAACCTAGTACCTTTTAAATCTCTGCTTGTTATTTGATCACTTTTTGTTTCTCAAGTCATAGCAGGACACACCTAGTTGCTCATGATCCTAGGAATTTAAATAAAAAGGGCACAAGCTCAGAAGGTAGTCATACCTCACAAAAAATATATATATATGTATGTTTAGGTAGAAAGATACCTTGGATATGCATGTATGTAGCAAAAATACTTTGCAAAATATATATATGTATGTTTAGGTAGCAAGATACCTTGGATATGCATGTATATAGCAAAAATATCTCACAAAACATATATATATATATATATGTTTAGGTAGCAAGATACCTTGGACACGCATGTATATGGCAAAATACCTCACAAAATATACGTATGTTTAGGTAGCAAAATACCTCAAAAAAAAGAGAGAGCAAAAAGAGAGCGAACAAGAAAAGAATAAAAAAAAATAATAAAAAAATAATAATAAAAAGTTGTCTAGCTAAAAAACAACATGCTTGTGAAAAGAGATAATGTCCAACTTTTCTTTGAAAGATTTTACTGATCTTAACCAGTTTTTTGAAAAAAAATGTGTGTACACATTTGAAGGGTAAATGCTGTGAAAAGTTTTTTCGAACACCCAAGATAGACTCGGATGAATGCACAAATTGATAGAAGGACATATTTTGGAAATACTGGGTTGGCTTAAAATAGGGAAAATGAATCCTGAGCCCTAGTGTCACATGACCATAAAAACTTGATGCTTGAGTGTCCACATGGGTGCATGCATGACCAGTTTTGCATAAAATTTCCTAATCATCATTGTTGCATGTGTATCATGGAAATAATGTAGGACATCCCCTTTATCCCCGAACCGCTGGCCAAACCCTGACCTATATCATGACCAGCCGTTCTACAAGCCTTGAGCCAGAATCCCAACTTACCATAAACCTTGACCTAGGGTGAGAACGTCGATCCTTGCCCTCGGGATAAAACAAAAAAAAAGAAAAAATTCCTGATCAAAAGAATCGGAAGAAAGCAAAAAAAAAAAGAAAAATTCCCAATGAAAGAGTGGGAGAAAGCAAAAAAAAAAAGAAAGAAAAATTACCGATCAAGGATCGGAAGAAAACAGAAGAAACGTGCAGAAAGGTCTTTAGACCAGACAATATCTGAACAATACAGAATTGTCACCAAATAAACTAAAAAAAAACAAGAAAACCACGACCTAAAGTGGTCCTCTCCCTTTGATTGCCAACCCAAATCCTGTGCGCTAGCGACTTTCTCGCCCCGCACTAAACAAAAACAGAAAAGGAGAAGGCAAAAACACTCAAAGCCAAATTCCCCACCTAAAAACCATTCCCAAAATAAGTCCTATTGATCCATGGTCACGCATGTAATCTTTGATTTGATAGGAAATGATTTGCAAAATCAAGTCATGACATATCTATGGTTCAGAATTAGGATAAAACACTTACCTGTGTGAGATTGATACACTTTGAATGATTTTTTTCCTATCTTTGTTGGATCGAGTGTTTCCTCTAAATGGTCGTTTAGAAACGAAGTGCTAACATCCAAAATCTCATTTATGGTTATGAGGAAATTTCATCAGCATACTCTCCTTCCCCGATAGACACATTGTTTTTCATCCAAAAAGCATATGTTGCTCTGATCAGTTGGAAGTTTTGTCTCTTTACTAAAGCATGTTCGCATTTTGGTGAAGAAAACACCGAGACTATTTTTAGTCTCACAGTTGTCAAGAACTATGTAGGTCTGAGTTCCTCATCACAAATTGAGGATACGTAGGAGCAAAAGCCATGCTTTTGTCGACCACCCCACTTTTTGTTACCGTGTCCCAAGAGTCCGGTGGCATGCGGAGCTACATGACCGTGGGATCCCCAAATCCGTATGTTCCATCATTTATCATTCGTATGTTATCTTGTTTCTATGACTTGAGGGACTAATGTTTGTTTTGTTGTTGCGATTGTCATTTGTTTTGTGCATATATTTTGTTTGGACTATTGCGTTAGTGCTTACTTCGTTGTTGTCAATAGTGTTTGTTGAAATTTCGGAACCGTGTAGAGTTTTTCATTTAGGAATTTCGTCCTAAAAATAAAATGAACAAAAAATCATGATAACGCCAAAAATAAAGCGTTGTGAATGAATGTCGTGTCTATGTATACAAAGAAAAGTAAAGAGTTTTTTATATATGTAAAAGGAAAATGTGTATAAAAGAATTTTGTGTGTGTAAATAATGTATGGAAAGAAATTCTTGTGTGTGTGAGCAACGAGTGTATATAAAGAAACTTTTGTATGAACCACAGGTGTGTGTTGGGAAAAATGAAAAAATCTTTGAATGTGAATAGAGTTTGTATATTGACCGTGTGACGAAAAGAGAAGAGTTCTAATGCGTGTACAGAAAAAGTTTGTCATGTATAAGAATGTAGATGTACAAAGAAAAGTTTTCCTCATAAAGGACCACAGGTGTATAATTTTGTGAATATATAAAGATGAAACAAAAAGGAAAAAGAAAGAAAGACTGCGAAGGTCGGCATGTTACGGTTAAGAAGTATAAATCATTCGTAAAGAGCAAACGTATCTTCTGGAAACAAGGGACTGATGCTAAGAGTTTATTTTCCAGAATGAACCGAGATAATGATGGATGAATTCATTGAACTGATGAAAGAACATAACTTGGAAACGTTGGGTCTGTCTGTGTAAATTCCCAACTCACAATGCCATAAACAGGATGCTTGAGTGCTCACCTGGCTGTAGCCATGACTAATTTTGCACGTTGTTTTTAAATCATCATTGTCACGCGTGCCTTATGGAACAATATGGAAGCTCGGCCCGAAATCGACACCTTGACACCCAAATTTGTTTCGCCCCAGATATCAAGATTGGGTTCCCACGATAAAAGACCCCATTGAAACACAACCTTAGACTTTTTGAACCTTGGCCTATAAAAAAGAATCCTCATTCCTTCCCCGAAGCAAAGGACAGCGGAATCTCCTCAAGGGAGAGCAAATAGAATGCTAAAACCCGATTTCCCAAAGAAAGGGATAGGAAAGGAGAAGTGAAAAGAAAGAAAAGGAAGAAATGGAAAGAAAGAAAAAGAAAAAAGATGAAAATAAAGAAAAGAACAAAAAAGAAGAGGAAATATTCCCGGTCGAAGGTCGAAGGGAAGTGAAAAGGGAAAAGAAGCAATTCTCGATTAATGAAAGAAAGAGGGCAGAAATTCTTCAAGCCAGATTGGCACTCGAAATCATTCTCGACTGGCAATATCCCACCCCACGTAAACAAAGAGGAAAAGACCGAAAGACCCAGCTTCCTCTCCAAAAACACCACCCTCGAGAAAATCCTATTGGTCCGTGATCGTATGTTTGATCTTTGATTCGATAGGAAGTCGTGTGCAAAATAGAGTCATGGTGCAGTTATGGTTTGGGAATAGGATAAAACACTTGCCTTGTGAGTTTTATACACTATGAGTGATTTATTTTCAGCTTAGCCCGATGTTTCCCCTGCATGTTCATTTAAAAGCTAAAAGTTGACATCCTACCCTTCATTCTCGATTACAAGGAAGATTACCCTTAGCACAAGTATATTGTTTCTCTAAGATATGGTGCTCTCGCGAATGATGTATTTTTCTTTGCAAAAAGCATGTTTGCTTTTGTAGGTGGAAAGACCCGGTGGATCGTTCGGTCCTGCCGACCAATCTTTTCGGAGCCCCATGAATTGTGTTTTCGTTCATGTGTCCTCCACCTTCGAGTTTGGAGCTATGCGTAGTGATTGCTTAGTGCAATTCTCCATTCTCAATCTTTTTCGGAGCCCCATGAATTGCGTTTTCGTTCATGTGTCCTCCACCTTCGAGTTTGGAGCTATGCGTAGTGATTGCTTAGTGCAATTCTCCATTCTCAATCTTTTCGGAGCCCCATGAATTGCGTTTTCGTTCATGTGTCCTCCACCTTCGAGTTTGGAGCTATGCGTAGTGATTGCTTAGTGCAATTCTCCATTCTCACCCTTTTTCATACCCCCATGAATTGCGCTTTCGTTCATGTGTCCTCCACCTTCGAGTTTGGAGCTATGCGTAGTGATTGCTTAGTGCAATTCTCCATTCTCAATCTTTTCGGAGCCCCATGAATTGCGTTTTCGTTCATGTGTCCTCCACCTTCGAGTTTGGAGCTATGCGTAGTGATTGCTTAGTGCAATTCTCCATTCTCACCCTTTTTCGGACCCCCATGAATTGCGCTTTCGTTCATGTGTCCTCCACCTTCGAGTTTGGAGCTATGCGTAGTGATTGCTTAGTGCAATTCTCCATTCTCAATCTTTTTGGAGCCCCATGAATTGCGTTTTCGTTCATGTGTCCTCCACCTTCGAGTTTGGAGCTATGCGTAGTGATTGCTTAGTGCAATTCTCCATTCTCACCCTTTTTCGGAGCCCCATGAATTGCGTTTTCGTTCATGCGTCCTCCACCCAAGAGTTTGGAGCTATGCTTCATGATTGACTAGTGAGGACCCCCTCTAGTGCAATCCTCCATTCTCCATAGTTTTTCATCGTCAAGGGTGGATCCTCTTGACTGGGAAATGTGATCGTTGATATGTTCCCGATTGTTTCCTTTCCCAAATGTGTATATGTATAGTTTGTTGTTCTTATTGTTGTTTGTATTTTGTTTTGTGTTGTGCAGAAAAGAAGAAGGAGTAGAGACGAGAGTTGTCATGGACTAATCACGGAAAGGGCAAGACGGACGAAATCAGTGTCTTATCTTTGCTTTCCTCTTATCTCCGATAAAAGGTAAGTAAAGAGGGGCAACTGTCATACCCTAATTTCGTCGGGGGATTATTAATTGTTGACATGCAACCTTTGGTTAGCCGCTTTGAGATACTTGGCGTCCTTTGTTGCACAATAAATGAAGTCCCGAGACGTGTCAGAAATCAAAAGGAAGCAGGCTAGTGCAATCCGTGAAATTCCGTGATGTGGCGGAAATCGAAAAGATGTGTTTTTGCGTAATCTGTGAGTTTCCGTAACTTCTTCGAAAGCTAAAAAAGAGTAAGTATATATTCCGTAAGGATTCGTAATCTTGCGGAAGGAAAATAAGTATCGTTACGAAATTCGTAAAGTTTCGTAACGTTACGAAAAAAGAATTACCAAAAAAATAGAAGGGGGTGCATTTAGTAAAAAATGGGGTACAAATAGCAATCTGGCCCACTTGGGCCTTCCAGATCCTTCCTCCAAAAGGCTGTTGTTTTTGGAGGAAGCAACTTTGCTCGCCTGGGCGAGCTGGCTGGCAACCTCCTCCCCTATTTTGCTATAAATAGGGAGAGGAGTGAAGAAGAAAAGGGTTCAGCCTTCTTGGCATTTCGTATTCTCTTAAATTTGCTGAGGAAAATTGTTTCCGTGAAAAAAATCCAAGCCGAGGCGCTTCCGTAACGTTTCCGTGAGTAATTACGCGAAGATTCTCGACCGTTCTTCAACATTCATCGTTCATTCTTTGTTTTCTTCAGTCTTCAACGGGTAAGTACCTCAAACTGAGCTTTTCAATTCATTCTATGTACCCGTGGTGGTCCACATTTTGTTTCATGTATGTTGAAGAAAACGAAGAATGAACGATGAATGTTGAAGAACGGTCGAGAATCTTCGCGTAATTACTCACGGAAACGTTACGGAAGCGCCTCGGCTTGGATTTTTTTCACGGAAACAATTTTCCTCAACAAATTTAAGAGAATACGAAATGCCAAGAAGGCTGAACCCTTTTCTTCTTCACTTCTCCCCCTATTTATAGCAAAATAGGGGAGGAGCTTGCCACCCAGCTCGCCCAGGCGAGCAAGGTTGCTTCCTCAGAAGCAACAGCCTTCTGGAGGAAGGATCTGGAAGGCCCAAGTGGGCCAGATTGCTATTTGTACCCCCTTTTTACTAAATGCACCCCCTTCTATTTTTTTGGTAATTCTTTTTTCGTAACGTTACGAAACTTTACGAATTTCGTAACGATACTTATTTTCCTTCTGCAAGATTACGAATCCTTACGGAATATATACTTACTCTTTTTTAGCTTTCGAAGAAGTTACGGAAACTCACAGATTACGCAAAAACACCTCTTTTCGATTTCCGCCACATCACGGAATTTCACGGATTGCGCTAGCTTGCTTCCTTTTGATTTCTGACACGTCTCGAGACTTCATTTATTGTGCAACAAAGGACGCCAAGTATCTCAAAGCGGCTAACCAAAGGTTGCATGTCAACAATTAATAATCCCCGGACGAAATTAGGGTATGACACAAGTCTTTCTTCTTCCTGAACACACATGGTCATGAATTCATTGATAGACCATTTGTCCTTATGTGAGTTGTAGGAAATCTTAAACGGCCCATATTCCGGCAGAAGGGTGTTTAGAATGAAGTGCACCAGGAAGGACTCAGACATATCAAGCTCGAGTTTCTTAAGTTGAGCTGAAATATCTCGCATTTGCATTATGTACTTACACACACCTTTAACACTAGTGAGCCGGAGAGAGGAGAACTTCATGATTAGGGTGCTTGCTAAAGTCTTATATGAAATGATGAACTGGTCATCAATAGTCTTAAGCAAGTCTTAGACCTTTTCATGCTGGTCGAAAGAGCCACGTACCCTAGCCGAGATTTTGATCTTAATGAACATCATGTTGAGCCAGTTGGATCGCTCCCACCGCTCATATAGCGCAAAAACAGCTTGGCTACTTTCATCAGTGATTGCAGGTGGTACATCTTTCCTTATAGCATAATCTGTGTCCATCCACCCCAATTACAGAAGAATTATCGCCTTCCATATCTTATAGTTATCTCCTTTGAGTTCAGGAACATCACATTGAATATCAGAAAAAACTAGCAGTTTGAGAAGCTGCAAAATCCAAAGGCTTATGTCAAAATTTGAGGCATATTGATCTTAATTGTATCTTTTACCAATGTAAACATACCAGAAAATTGAATCTTGTTGCATAAAAATTGCTTGTGGGCTAAATTTTTAATTCAATAAGAAACAATTAAACTTTCACTATTAGAAAATAGGCTTTTTACATCGGTTATTAAGGATTTTTAACATTGGTTATTAACCAATGTTGAAACTACTGACATAAGTATCAACGATAACATCAGTTGTCTAAAAACCGATGTTGTCAAGAAAGAAAAACATCAGTTTTCCTAAAAACCAATGTTGTTTTTTCCTAAAACTGATGTTGTTTTTTTAGGTTTTTTAATATCCTATTTGTTTTTTTAATTACCAACTTGTAATTATTCATATCAGAACTTATCATTTAAAGTTGTAAAATAAATACATAAAATAAGCTATGCACCAAATGTTATCAACATATGATGCACCAAGAGTAGTTATAAACATTTATAAACAAAATATACTACAAATGTACTTTAATTACAAATGTACACTAATATACCACAAAAAAAGTTATAAACATTTACATATTGATAATAGTAGAGTAGTAATGTACTTTAATTACAAACAAATCCAAAATAAATACAAAGTTAGAAGTTGCATCTGGGAACTCAAATATAATTTAAGTTCCAGCTTGCAAATTCTGTGATTATGCAAAATTCCACCATCCATTTCCAATTTTTGCAGTCTTCCTATAATGATTATAAACTATCATACACTCCATAGTCCCTTCCAAGTTTAGATGGGTGAATCTTGCAGCTTTCATAAATGAGTACATGGTACTCGACACATCTTCAAATGAACATGAAATCCATATTAGATATGTATATGATTTTAAAATTTGACATACAGAGGAGTGCTTAATTATTCACTAAACTACTGCAAGTCACTTTATATTCAGTCAATAGGACTTTAAAAGTGACTGAGTTAGGAACTTGGTGGTACAAGGAGTGCCATTTAGGGTAAGCTTTTGGTTCAGATGTGCTTTTGAAGATGGTGAGGAAGAAAACACTCTGTCCATAGTCGGTCAAGGTCACCTGATGATTTCTAGTGAGCCTATATAACTCTCTGAGTTTTATCCATCTAGCAAGTAGAGTTGGGCTCACCAGATCTTGGTTATATGTGACAATGTGCATGTTGCCACTAGAGTGTAGCAGATGCCAAGTAGGCTCTAGTTCATCCTTCCATCTTACAGCAAATGACCTACTAACTTCACCTTAAGGCTACATTTAACAAGCAAAGTAATATAAGCAAAATTATTATATCATGTCATGTTTATTTGAGAATAGTGTTGAAATTTCTAACCTGATCCATAACATGAATAGTGTTGAACATTTCCTATACTTTTTTGTTAATCTTCATCATTGTGTAAGCCATTTCCTTCTATTTCTATTGATCTTTATCCATGGTTTCTAAACTACATTTAAAATATAAACATGACATTAAGTAGATTTTGTCAAACCATCTAAATCCACTAACTGATCTATGCACAAACTGACTATGTAACATGCTTATATAAGAACTAGAACCATGCAAACAAACTAGAATGAGGCCTACGCTGTCGATAACAACCAAAACCAGAACCATGCAAACAACCAAAACACCAATAAATTTGCAAAAAAAACAGAATAGACAATGATTTCACTGGAAATTACTAAGTGCTCTTATTATGGAGGAACTAGAACCATGCAACATTTCCTCTCATATTTCCTTTGATATTTTACCAAAACCAGAACCAGAACCAGAAATAGAACTATGTCACCAAAGCCTATTTTCTAGTAGTGTGTACATGAAGCTACTACCATCACTACTGGAAAATGGGGTTTTAACATCGGTTAAGTATTTTCAACATCAGTTATTAACCGATGTTGAAACTATCGACATTAAAAGTAATAACATTAACATTGGTTTTAAAAAACCGATGTTAACATAAAAATGACAACGTCGATTTTTAAAAAACTAAGTAATTGGAAAAATGAGCACCATGAAAAAGCCAATATTGTAGGTATACATTAACATCAATTTTTAAAAAACCGATGTTGTATAGTAAAAAATAATAAAAAATGAAAGTGAAATCTGTACAAATCAATATCAGTTTTTACCAAAACTGATGTTAATGTATACGTACAACATCAGTTTGTAGTAAAACCGATGTTAATATATACATACAACATCAGTTTTTAGGAAAATGTTGTGTTCTAGTAATCAACATTAGATTTTACTAAAATCTGATGTTGTGTTTTGGTAATCAACATCAGTTTTTACTGACAACCAATGTTGTGTTATGCTAACCAACATCGGTTTTTAGTGAAAACCAATGTTGATGTTCAACAACAACATCGGTTGTTTTAAAAACCGATGTTGTGAGTCCAACTTAACATCAGTTTTTGAAATAACGGATGTTGCTTATTGGAATTTTTTTCTTAATATGTTGTCTGTTTTTTTAATTACCCCAAATTAACCTGCAAATTTGAAATCAGAACCACACCAGATTGTTTTCAGTCTATTTTCAAACAGTTTTAAGCAGAAATTCCATAAATTTTAATACTTACTATGAATTAAAATAATATTTAATGTGCTTACATGAAATGAATTGTAAAAAATGAAAATTAACTAAACTACAATTCTAAAATGACTTAAACACTAATTGTTTCATTTTTAATTTTCAAATAGTATGTTACCCACTGGATACGAAGCGCCTTTATTCTCTGTGATTCCAATGGTCTTGCATCATTGAAATACTGCATGATATAATAAAACATAAGTTAATACCATGCAATAACAATTATAACAAAATGAACTACGTTTGAATTAAAAAATTATCGTTTCCCAATTATTCTTGAAAATTCCTAAGATTATAGTTGACATCTAGTGCATGACGTAGTACCCGCACTCAATGCTTCCTTTTTGTCTATTACACTAAATGTTGGATCCCGTGGCCTCAGAATAATTAAGAAGGGGGGGTTGAATTAATTATTCCTAAACCTTTACTAATTAAAAAATTACTCTTCTAAGGTTTTTACTTATGTTGTTAAGAGATTATGGAGTAGAAGAAAAACTTAACAGAAAGTAAAAGCGAAAATTAAATGCACAACGGAAAGTAAAAGAGTAGGAAAGAAGGAAACAAACACACAAGAGTTTTTATACTGGTTCGACAACAACCCGTGCCTACATCCAGTCCCCAAGCGACCTGCGGTCCTTGAGATTTCTTTCAACCTTGTAAAAATCCTTTTACAAGCAAAGATCCACAAGGGATGTACCCTCCCTTGTTCTCTTTGAAACCCTAGTGGATGTACCCTCCACTAGAATTGATCCACAAGAGATGTACCCTCTCTTGTTCTCAGTCAAACCCAAGTAGATGTACCCTCTACTTGTACCACAAAGGATGTACCCTCCAATGTGTTAAGACAAATATCTCAGGCTTTTAAACCTTTGATACTTTATGAATGGGGATACAAAAGAATTCTCAAGCGATTAGTCCTTTGAACACTTTTGTATAAGTGATCGAGGCCGTACCCGAATCAAATAAACATGATAATGCAGTAACTAGGAAGTGATCCTAGGTTGTTTCCCAACGAGCAATGATAAACCAAATGTTCATAATATACTTGCAGTAACAGTAACGATTGGGGGGGGTTTGTTTGTTTTGTGATTTAAGGAGCAGAACAAGTAAACTAGAATACGAAACTAATAATATTAAAAATGGGTTGTTTCCTCTAATTCAGAAGCCATTCTCTTATCCTGGGTTATAGCGAATTCGTCCCTAACAGTTAACGACTTAATCCAACCCTATTTCAATTTACTAAGCGAAAATCAACTTAGGGTTGTCAATACGTGATTAGGAACCACATACACGAGTTAGCCCTTCATCCATTAAGCATGAACGCAAGTTAGGCTCAGAGGCAATTAATCGAACACGAAGCGTGCACTGATTAATGTTCACGAATTTGGGTTAACTGGTGAAGGGAAAACTGTCAGGGAACCACATTATAAACGAAACCTCAAAGAGAGTTGGGCTTCGTCCTCAGAAGGAAACAACACCAGAATATTTAGCCTTCCATAGATTCAAACAGAAAACATAAATGAAACATGAAACAGAAACAGAGATGAACAGAAACGTAAATGAGACAGAAACGAAAATGAAAACAGAAACGTAAATGAAAGTAGAAGAAGAAACAAGAACGAAATTGTAATTAGAAGCAGGAAATCGAAAATTGCATTAAGAACGAAACAATAGCATTAGAACAGAAAAACTTCAAAACCATAAACCCTAAGCTCTGAATAATAGTCTAACAGCCTGCTTTGTATGAATCCCAAGGCTGCTATTTAAAAAGAGTCACTCAAAGTCACTGGGCCCTATTACAATACTTTGGCCCAAAATGAAAAAAACACTGAACCACATAAAATAAAATTGCAAAATTTCCTAATTAGAATTTAACTAAGGTAAGCGCTGCTTTATTTGCCCTCTTCAAGTCCACAACCAAAATCCAGATTAAGCCCAATGTTTCATTAATTCCTGAAATTAGATTAAAAACATCAAATTAGCTAAATGAGCCCAAATAATAAAACTGCCTAATTAATTGACAATTAAGACCAATCAGTAATTAAAATGGTGCAAAAAGGGTTTAGAAAATAGAAGAAAATGATGGCACATCAAAACTCCCCATACTTAGCCTTTTGCACTCCTGGGCAAAATGAAACAAAGAACAAAATCCAAGGATATTAAAGAGAGGCAAACGAAAACATTCACATATTTCTCAATGAACATCAAGGAATGAAAGGAATGGGTAACATCTAACATAAGGAGATCCGAAAAGTCAAGACATTCATGAAAATCATCCAAGCAACCCAATCATGGCAAAATAGTTAATCAGCTCAATAATGAAAAGTGATAAAGCCTCACAAGATATACACTCTATCTCTCAAGTGTCTAGGCTACTATTTACCCTCAAAGCACCCATGAAAACAAACACCACATAAACTTGGCAAGATTCTAAAATTGACAATTAACCCATAAACATAAGCACATGAGGATCAAAAGGTCTTTTAAGGTTGTAATGGGACCAAGGACAAGGTATGGAAAAATATGGAATAAGTGGCTGAATCCCAAAGGAATAGAGGAGCAATGGGGGAATAAGTGCATATTTAGAAAACATAAGAAAATAAAAAGAAGTAAAGATAAAATTTAAATATAAAGAGTAGAACCAAGAGTCTCATCATTCTTTTGTCATTTAAGATCTTATTCACTCAACTTTACTGCTTTTCTTTTTTCTTTTTCGATTTTTTTTTAATAATTTTTTTTTTACTCTGTAGCCTTTTGAGAAACGGCATCATATTCAGCATGTCCAACATTTAACCAATATGCAATGTACATCAAGTATGGCTCAAAATATATCATGAAGCATGGCCAACAAAACATGTTATCCAATGAAACAAAACCCCCACACCTATTCCCAAAACAATTCCAAAGCTCCAAAATTCCTTAAGGATATGGTGATATCATGGTTTTTCACTTAAGGCTTGTAGTGAGCTTCAAAACAAGGAAAGGGAAACAAGGCTCAAAAGGGCTATCAAAGGAATTAAGTCAAGGTAAGTCCATTTGGCTAGAAGCTTATAAGAACAAAATTTCCTCAATCATATCCAAATATGCATGTGAATTAGGAAGCATCAACAAGAATCAAGCCAAGGCTATTGTGCAAGCAATCAATGGGGCAAAACACACCAAATGATTATGATGATGGATGGCTCAAATTCTCACAAAGGTAAACTCATCACTTTTAAATTGAGCTTTCAAAACTATCATGACATGTAGAGGAGAATCAAGGATTTCAAGTCACAAAATGTCAAAAACTTTTATTTTCAAAACAATTACCCATTTCTTGAACATATCCTATAATTCAAAGAAAAACATGCAAAGTTGTACATGCGCACAGAATTGACCCAAAATATTAAACTAAAAGTCCGACGAAACTAATCAACATTAACAAATTAGCACAAATAACAAATTAACAAAACCAACAAAACTAACAAAAACCAAAGAACACTCCCCCCCATACTTAAACAACACATTGTCCTCAATGTAGCACAATTAAGAGATTAAAACAATTAAACCATCAAATAGAATTGGACAAGTGTAATAAAAGCAAAGAAGGAGATAGGAAAAGAAGAACTCCCTAAGTCATGGTGGAGGAAGAGTAGGGTGGAGTAAGGAAGTCTCTTCCACCACTACGTCCACTAAAGAAGGGTTCGTGAGGAATGGCTTAAGTCGATGTCCGTTGACCTTGAAGCTCTTGTTTGTGGAGTCGCTTTTGATCTCAACTGTACCATAAGGAAAAACATTAGTAACAACAAAAGGACCAATCCACTTAGACCTCAACTTACCACTCATGAGTCCAAGCCTAGAATTATACAATAGCACTTTTTGCCCAACCATGAAGTCCTTCTTAACTATCATGCTATCATGGAACTTCTTGGTCTTTTCTTTGTAGAACTTGGCATTCTCGTAGGCTTCTAGGCGGATTTCATCTAACTCACTCAGTTGCAACTTTCTTTCCTCACCAGCTTTATCCGTAGAGAAGTTGCAAGTCTTCACTGCCCAGTATGCTTTGTGCTCAATTTCCACTGGAAGATGACATGCCTTTCCAAAGACAACCCGATAAGGAGACATTCCTATGGGTGCTTTGTAGGCAGTCCGATGTGCCCAGAGAGCATCATCAAGCCTGGTACTCCAATCTTTCCTGCTTGGCTGCACAATCTTCTCTAAAATTCTCTTGATCTCCCTGTTAGAAATTTCTGCCTGTCCATTGGTCTGGGGGTGGTATGGTGTGGATACCCTGTGTACCACCCCGTACTTCTTAAGCATGGCATGCATTGTTCTGTTGCAAAAATGGGTTCCTTGATCACTAACAATTGCTTTAGGTACTCCAAACCTGCAAAACAGATTAGACCTGACAAAATCTGCAACAACTTTAGCATCATTAGTTCTAGTGGGCTTGGCTTCCACCCATTTTGAAACATAGTCAACTGCGAGGAGAATGTAAACATAACCAAAAGAGACAGGAAAAGGGCCCATGAAATCTATACCCCAGACATCAAACACCTCACAGAATAGCATAGGTTGCTAAGGCATTTGTTGTCGCCATGTAAGTGTATTTCCTGCTCTCTGACACTGCTCACAAGTGCTGCAGATCTTCCACGCATCTTTAAAGATGGTGGGCCAATAAAAACCACAATCAAGCACTTTGCGAGTTATCCTTTGAACACCCAGATGACCTCCCGGTGCGGAAGAATGACAGAACTGCAGTACTGAGTCAGTCTCATGATCTGGAATGCATCGTCTAATGACCTGATCACTGCACAATTTCCACAGGTAGGGGTCATCCCAAATAAAATTCTTAGCATCACTTTTAATTTTATCTTTTTGGGCTTTAGATGCTAAGGGAGGAAAAATAGAAGCAACTAAATAATTGACAATGTTAGCAAACCAGGGAGTAGAAAGAGAGTCAGAAACACTATACAGTATATACAAATGATCATCCGAGAAATCATCCCGAATGGGTGAATTCGCATCCGATACACGTTCGATCCGACTCAAATGATCAGCAACTAAATTTTGTGCTCCGCTCCTATCATGGATCTCCAAGTCAAACTCTTGAAGCCAGAGCATCCATCGGATCAACCTAGGCTTAGAATCAGCCTTCTTCAACAAGTACTTTAGAGCTGAATGGTCAGTATAAACAATAATGCGGGTACCAAGCAAATAAGATCGAAATTTTTCAAGAGCAAAAACTATGGCTAGAAGCTCTTTCTCAGTAGTAGTATAATTCACTTGGGCAGCATCTAAAGTCCTAGAAGCATAATATATCACCCTGGGAAATTTATCAATTTTCTTAGCAAGGACAACCCCCAATGCATAATTTGATGCATCACACATAAGCTCAAAAGGGGCTGTCCAGTCGGGTGCCTGGATGATGGGGGTGGTAGTCAGCGCTCTTTTGAGGCAATCAAAAGCCTCTTTGCATCTGTCATTAAAGTCAAACTCCACCTCCTTTTGCAACAAGTTGGAAAGTGGAAGGGCTACTTTGCTAAAATCCCTTATAAAGCGCCTGTAGAATCCTGCATGACCAAGAAAAGATCGCACCTCTCGCACACAAGAGGGGTAAGGCAATTGTGAAATAACAGAAATTTTTGCAGGATCTACTTCAATACCCTTATTGGAAATAATGTGGCCTAAAACTATACCTTGCTCAACCATAAAATGACATTTTTCAAAATTTAGAACAAGGTTGGTTTCAATGCATCTATTCAAAACTTTTTCCAAACTATCCAAACAACCATCAAAAGAGGATCCATACATAGTGAGATCATCCATAAACACCTCTATGCAATTTTATAAGAAATCACTGAAAATACTAATCATGCACCGTTGGAAGGTACCAGGGGCATTGCACAGGCCGAAAGGCATCCTCCTATAGGCAAAAGTGTCGAAGGGGCAGGTGAATGTGGTCTTTTCCTGATCCTCAGGTGCAATAGTAATTTGCATATAACCAGAAAAACCATCAAGGAAACAGTAGTGAGATTTACCTGCCAGGCGTTCAAGCATTTGGTCAATGAATGGCAGGGGAAAATGGTCCTTTTTGGTAACTTGGTTCAGCCTCCTATAGTCAATGCATATTCTCCAACTGTTCTGCACCCGAGTAGGAATCAGCTCCTCCTTCTCATTTTTTATCACTATGAGGCCGGTCTTCTTTGGGACTACCTGGACGAGACTCACCCATTGGCTGCCGGAGATAGGATAAATGATTCCAGCTTGCAAAAGCTTGGTTATATCCTTCTTCACTACATCAAGAATCACCGGGTTGAGTCTTCTCTATGGCTGTCTTACTGGTTAAGCTCCATCCTCTAAATTTATTCAATGCATACATGTGGATGGGCTAATACCAGGAATGTCCGCCAGGGTCTAGCCTATAGCCTTCTTATTCTTCTTGAGAACAGACAACAACTTCTCCTCTTGCTCATCAGCAAGGGAGGCAGATATAATCACTGGAAAACTTTTGCTATCATCCAAGTAAGCGTATTTCAAATTTGATGACAGAGGCTTCAATTCCGGTGTGGTCGGCTGGATAGTGGTAGAAGGAGATGGTTTCTTAGCCTGTACCTCATAAAGAAAGTCAGAGGTATGTGTACTTCCTGAAACATGGTTAGTCCTATCTGACTCTATAAAATCAATCTCAAGAGGTAAAACACCACCACCAGACATGCAATCAATATCACTTTCAGATTCACTCTCAGCATCAAATTCAGACATATGATCAAGTACAATTTCAGACTCAGTGCATGAAGAGTGAGAGGCATGCAGATTAGAGTAAAGATCAGTCATGTATTCATCAACAACATGGTCAATTATTTCAGCACGAAATACAGAAAGATCTTCAGATGGGTATTTCATAGCATCCAGAATATTAAAATGAA
Source organism: Glycine soja (assembly GCF_004193775.1). Lineage (NCBI taxonomy): Eukaryota > Viridiplantae > Streptophyta > Magnoliopsida > Fabales > Fabaceae > Glycine > Glycine soja. Next base: position 21,826,954 of record NC_041020.1, on the reverse strand, counting down.
CAGTTATATCACCAAACTCCATGGATAGTGTGCCTGCATAAACATCTATCTTAGTTCTAGCAGTTTTCATAAAGGGTCTTCCTAGAATGATGGGAACTGATCCTTGAGAAAATCCATCTTCCATATTCAAAATATAAAAATCAACAGGGAAAATCAGTTCACCAACTCTAACTAAGACATCTTCTATGAAACCAACAGGATAGGCAACACTTCTATTAGCTAAATGAATTACCACATTAGTTGACTGCAAGGGACCTAGAGATAGAGAATTAAAAATAGACAGAGGCATAACACTAACAGAAGCTCCTAAATCTAGCATGGCATTCTCGAACTTACTATTCCCTATAATACAAGGTATGCTGAATGAACCTGGATCTTTACATTTTTCAGGAATTTGGGGAACAGATTTACCAATCAATGCGGAGACATTTCTGCCCATGCTAATTCGTTCACTTCCTTTAAGCTTCATCTTATTAGTGCACAGCTCCTTCAAGAATTTGGCATATTTTGGAATTTGCTTTATTGCATCCAGCAGAGGTATGTGTCGCAACGTGCCCTTCGCGGGCGAGCGAGGGCGAGGCTCACGGGTGCGCTTTCCAAAGGAGGAAAGATGCGCGGAGTCGCCACCAACGTTTATTTGTGGAAAACATCGGGAAAACCGAAGACAACCGGTCAAAATGAAAATTCTAAGTTCGGGAGTTGTATTTACGCTTGAGGAAGGTATTAGCACCTTTTACGTTTGTCTCGAAAGACAACAGCCTATTTTTTAGAATTGTAGAAATTGTGTTACCTTAACTTTTATTTCTTTTTATTTTTTAAGGTCGACAAAAGCGGGGCTTTTGCTCCTACGTACCCTCCTTTGGAGAGGAAATCAGACCTACGTAGTTCTTACTTATGCGTGAAACAAGTGATTCTTTTACTTTGAAGGGTGATCATTTTAAGGCGTTGGACCTTAAAAATGATCCATTTTACTTGGTAAGAAACTGAAATGATAAACTTTCAAAACCTTATTTTTTTGTGGACGAGCTTGACTAGGCGAGTTGATTTTAGCCTTAGTTTCACTTTAGTTATTTAGTCAATTCAATTAAGAATGAGAAATCCCAAAGAGAAAACGTCCGATTGATTTTTTGTGCTTCATTTTACTAAAAAATATTTTGGGATTATTATATTATTATTTTACCTCTTTTTTGATTTCCAACGTGGTTACGGCACGACCGAATGGTCGGAATTCATTTCAAACGAAAGTAACGGATGATACAATTCAAACGATCGGTGGAAATTTATTTTATTTTTAGATTAGGCGAGAAATGACTTAAATAAATGGCTTAAGCACGTCAAAAGGGGGTATAAAAAGTAAATGAAAACGAGAATGAAAATACATGAAACACAATGTGGACCACCACGGGTACATATAATGAATTGAAAAGCTTGGTTTGAGGTACTTACGTGTTGAAAACTGAAGAAAACGAAGAACGAATGATGAATCTTTGAAGAACGGTCGAGAATCTTCGCGTAATTACTCACGGAAACGTTACGGAAGCGCCTCAACTTGGATTTTCTTCACGAAAATAATTTTCCTCAGCAAATTCGAAAGAGAGAGAAGTGCCTAAGGGACTGAACCCTTTCCTTCTTCACTTATCCCCCTATTTATAGCAAAATAGGGGAGAAGCTTGCCGCCCAGCTCGCCCAAGCGAGCAGGGTTGCTTCCTCCATAAGCATCAGCCTTCTGGAGGAATCTTCTGGAGGGCCCAAGTGGGCCAGATTGCTATTTACACCCCCCTATTTACTAAATGCACCCCTCTTTTCTATTTTTTGTAATTCTTTTTCCGTAACGTTACGAAACTTTACGAATTTCGTAATGATACTTATTTTTTCTTCCGCAAGGTTACGAACCCTTATGAATTATATATTTACTCTTTTTTAGCTTTCGAAGAAGTTACGGAAACTTACGGATTGCGCAAAAACATCTCTTTTCGACTTCCGCCACATTACGGAATTTCACGGATTGCGCAAGCCTGCTTCCTTTAGATTTCTGAGACGTCTCGGGACTTCATTTATTGTGCAACAAAGGACGCCAAGTATCTCAAAGCGGCTAACCAAAGATTGCATGTCATCAAGTAATAATCCCCGGACGAAATTAGGGTATGACAGTTGCCCCTCTTTACTTACCTCTCATCAGAGATAAGAGGAAAGCAAAGATAGGACACTGATTTCGTCCGTCCTGCCCTTTTCGCGATGACGACTCTCATCTCTACTTCTTCTTTTTTTTCTTCTGCACAAAACAATATACAAACAACAACCAGAACAACGAATATAATACAGATATACACATATACACATACTTGGCGAAGGAACCGATATGGAAAACAACAGAATAACGTGCTTCCCAGTCACTAGAAGCTTCGCACTTGATAATGGAGAACACATGAACAGCGCTAGGCAATGACATTCATGGTGCTCCGAACAAAGGTGGAGTATGGAGGATTGCCTTGAGGGTCCTCTCTTAGGCAATCATGGAACACAGCTCCAAACTCGAAAGTGGAGGACACATGAACAGCCCTAAGCAAGAACATTCATGCAGCTCCGGAAAAGGATGAGAATGGAGGATTGCCTTGAGGGTCCTCTCTTAGGCAATCATGGAACACAACTCCAAACTCAAAAGTGGAGGACACATGAACAGCCCTAAGCAATAACATTCATGTGGCTCCGGAAAAGGACGAGAATGGAGGATTGCCTTGAGGGTCCTCTCTTAGGCAATCATGGAACACAACTCCAAACTCAAAAGTGGAGGACACATGAACAGCCCTAAGCAATAACATTCATGTGGCTCCGGAAAAGGACAAGAATGGAGGATTGCCTTGAGGGTCATCTCTTAGGCAATCATGGAACACAGCTCCAGACTCGAAAATGGAGGACACATGAATGACAACACAATTCATTCATGCGGCTCCGGAAAAGGATGAGAATGGAGGATTGCCTTGAGGGTCCTCTCTTAGGCAATCATGGAACACAGCTCCAAACTCAAAAGTGGAGGACACATGAACAGCCCTAAGCAATAACATTCATGTGGCTCCGGAAAAGGATGTTGGCGGGACCGAACGGTCCATCGGGTTTTTCCACCTAAAAGGATAACATGCTTTTTGCAAAGAAAAATAAATCACTCGCGAGAGCACCACATCTTAGAGAAACAATATACTTGTGCCAAGGGTAATCTTCCTTGCAACCGAGAATGAAGGGTAGGACATCAACTTCTAGCTTTCAAATGAACACGCAGGGGAAACATGGGGCTAAGCTGAAAATAAATCACTCATGGTGTATAAAAATCACAAGGCAAGTGTCTTATCCTATTCCCAAACCAATAACTGCACCATGACTCTATTTTGCACGCGACTTCCTATCGAATCATAGATCAAACGTACGATCACGGGCCAATAGGATTTTCTCGAGGTCAGCGTTTTTGGAGAGGAAGCTGGGTGTTTCGGTCTTTTCCTTTTTGTTCATGTGGGATGGGATATTGCCAATCAAGAATGATTCTGAGTGGCAATCTAGCTTTGGGGACTTTCTATCCTCTTTCTTTCATTGATCGAGAATTGCTTTTTTTCCTTTTCGTTTCCTTTCGATCTTTGATCGGGAATCCTTCCTTTTCTTTCTTTTTTTCTTTTCTTTATTTTCATCTTTTTCTTCTCTTCCTTTCCATTTCTTCCTTCTCTTTCTCTTCACTTTTCCTTCCCCATCCCTTTCTTTGGGAAATTGGGTTTTAGCATTCCATTCGCTCTCCCTTGAGAAGGTTTCACTGTCTGTTGCTTCGGGGAAAGGAGGAGGATTCTTTTGATAGGCCAAGGTTCAAAAAAGTCCAAGGTTGTGTTTTAATGGGGTCTTTTATCGTGGGAACCCCAATCTTGATATCTGGGGCGAGGCAAATTTGGGTGTCAAGGGGTCGCTCGTGGCCCGATCTTCCGCATTATTCCATAAGGCACGTGTGATGATGATGATTTGAAAATAACGTGCAAAATTAGTCATGGCTACAGCCAGGTGGGCCCTCAAGCATCCCTTTTATGGCATTGTGATACTACGGTTGGGAATTTACACAGACAGACCCAACGTTTCCAAGTTATGTTCTTTCATCAGTTCAATGAATTCATCCACCCTTATCTCGGTTCATTCCAGAAAATAAACTCTTAGCATCAGTCCCTTGTTTCCAGAAGATGCGTTTGCTCTTTACGAATGATTTATACTTCTCAATTATAACATGTCGACCTTCGCGGTCTTTCTTTCTTTTTACCTTTTTTTGTTTTATTTTTATACATGTTCACTAAAACTATACACTTGTGGTTCTTTATGAGGAAAACTTTTCTTTGTACATCTATATGACAAACTGCCTCTGTACACACATTAGAACTCTTCTTTTTACGTCACACGGTCTATACACAAACCCTATTTACACTCAAAGATTTTTTTTCATTTTTTCCAACACACACTTATAGTTCACAAAAGTTTCTTCATATACACTCGTTGCTCACACACACAAGAATTCTTTTCCACGCATCATTTACATACAAGAATCCTTCTATACACATTTTTTTCTACATATATATAAATAAAAACCTTTTTCTTTTCATTATGAACATGACTTTTATTCACAGCGCTTCTTTCTTTCTTTTTATTAGGATTTTTGGTTCATTTTATTTTTTAGAACGACGTTCCTAAATAAAAAAAACTCTACACGGTTCCGGGATTTCAACAAACACTATTGACAACAACGAAACAAGTACCGACGTAACAACTCAAATGATATGTATGTACAAAACAAAAGTCAAAACATGAAACAAACGTCAGTCCCTTAGTCAAACACAAAATAAGATGATATGTAACAGAAAAAACAAATGGAAAAAGAAATATGGATCAAGAGATCTCCCAATCATGTGGCCCCGCTCCCTCCTAAGAAATCAAGTAAATCGATCATCTCTTCGTCCTCGCGGGCCTCATCTGCCTCATCGGGAGCCTCTGCTGGTGCCTCTCCTGCCTGGGCCTCAGGCCAATCTCCAGGCCATGCGACCTCTGCCCTGAACTGGTCCGGAGTAGGGCACGGAAAAGAAGTAAAGCCCTGGCTCTGCAGGCTGAGACTCATCTGATAAAGACAATCATGGGTCTGTACATGTGCCCGGTGGTTGGCCGCCTGCTAGCGAACCAAATGCCGCAAATACTGCTCCGTATCAAATGATCCGGCTGGACCAGCCTGATGAGGTGGCGGCGCGTCCGCGGCCTGTGGTGCATCACCCTGGACCTGTCTCTGCGTGCAATACTTCTCAATAAAAGCTCAGGTGATGGGCAGCCGAATCACCTTGCTAGGTGCGACGGGGACGTCGAACGACTGGCAGAGTCCTGTGATCAAGGCGGGAAATCCCAGGGCCCTGTTGGACTTATCCGGGTCCAGAGGGTGCCTGGTAGGCGCCATACCTGCAAAAATATAGATGGCATCAGCGATTAACTGAGCCACATGGATACTCATCCGCGTCAGGATGGCGTACACCAGCTGACACTTCGGCAGGGGGAGATCGGAATTATGATCGGTGGGCAGGATGTTGCTGAGCAGCAAGGTCATCCATATCTGAGTCAGGGTGGTCATGTTGGTGCGCATGATCCGCACCCGTCTCCCGGCAGCAGTCCGGGCAAAATCTTCCCCCGGTATACATAGCAACTGGGCGATGGCCTCCTCATCGAACCCATCGGACCGGTTCCTCCTCTGGCCATACTCGCACTCCTGGCCCTCTTCCAGCACTAAAGGATATCCCAGGAGCTGGCCGATAGCATCTGCATCAAACGGGATCCACTGACCCCTCACCCAGGACCTCATATCACGCACGCCCTCCTCTGTTGGCCAAGTATTGGCATAAAATTCGAGGACTATTTCTGGATCGAACTTGGCCATGGGGGTAACCAGTGATGCCCACCGCCGATGACCTATCTCTTCCTGGAAATCAGTATACTCGTCGTCCCTGAGCTGGACACGTCGCTCCCGGAGAAATGACCATCCCTTGATGGCCTCGAAGCGCTGCTGGTGTACAGCGCTCCTAAAGCGGTGACTGTCATACTCGGGAGCGGAACTAGTTCCTTCGACCGCCTTATCCTTCCTGGATCTCTTTGAGGCAAGTTTCCTCGGGGCTATTTCCTGCGAGAACAAACATTCAGAAGTTAGTTTTACAAGATAATGCTTATCTTAACGCAAAAAATGTCATGCCAATCCCTCTAATTTAGACTAAACTCATATGATCCATTCATGCACACACGCATGTGTAGAAAATACCCTATTATTTACATCAACATACAAGGATATTCAAAACATTCTAGTTACCACACATATATATTTTTTTTTCGGAAAAAATACTTACACGCATGCTCAAGGTATTGTGCGAAAATTACAAATGTTCCTATCATAACTATTTTACTACCACAAACTACCCGCACACATTTGAAGTATTTTATCAACATACAAATTTTGTTGTTTCACTCATTTCATTTATATGCATGTCGGAAAGCTAATTACATTATGCACACACTTTTGCACTCAAAAGGGACTTTCATGCCATCTAATCTACACTTGAGGGGCAATTCCACATCATATATTCATTTGGGAAGCATTCTCGTGCCATCTTTGGCACGGGTACATTTTTGAAAGACTTCTTATGCTACTTATCCACAAATATACATATTTTGAAATGCATTATTTACTATTCATTCACTTTGCAAGGTATTTTTATGCCATATATTCACACACTTTGCAACACATTTTTATGCCATATATATTTACACATATATCTACACACCCTTGAAAAACATCTCCCATGTTACTTAGGTGCAAAATGCCAATCGTGGGGCAGCCCAAATTCTTACAAACAAGTCCCTATTTTCATGCTTTTCTAATCCTAAAACCAAATTTTGGATTCCTAGCTATAAACATGTTTCCTTGCATGGAAGCTACAAGTTTAGGCTCCTAAGCTTGGGATTGCATTTGGGCATCTACTTTGACTTTCCTATGCTGTCTCTACATATAGAAAACAGCCCCATCACCCCAATTTTGCAAAATCATATTCATTCATCATTGGGGCATTTCACCGAGCACGTGGTGGGCGCATGTTTGGACATAAATTGCAAGAGAAAGGGAGCAATGTGGCATGCCCCATTGCTTCAGAATACAACCTAGGCCTAAGGCCTTTTCATCCAAATCCTCAATTCAAGAAAACAAGCACCCAAGCAAACCAAAAACTGCCTCACAAATATAAGCATGTTCTCCCAATTTAAGGCACCAAAAGATGAAGAAAGCACATCAATGGAAAGCAAAAACACCAAGGATGGAATACTTACTTGTTGGAGTGAATTGAAATACCAAAAACGAAAGCAAAACGCGATCAAAAGGCTTAGGGGAGCAAGAAACCGCAAGCCTTCGTGTTCTTTCTTTCTTGAATGAAGGGGGGGGGGAGTTTTTGGATACAAAAACGTGCCCCTCCTTCGTTTTTTATATTTTGAGTGCAGGGGTTGCTCGCCCAGGCGAGCTCAGCCTGCTACTTTTTTTTTTTTTGAGGGGAACATTAACCATGTCCCCTCCTCCCTTACGGGCTAGCGTTTGCCTAACTTGAACCTACTTAAGTTAGAATTAGGCGTCGATTACTTATTTAAAACAAACAAATAGTAAAAGAAACTGCAAACACAAAGGATACTGGGCTGCCTTGCAGCGACGTTCTCTGCTCGTTTAGCGCCGGGAAAGGGCAACGATTGGTCGGTCATGACCCCATCCCCACTTGCATCCGTTCCTATGTACCTGCAAATAGGAAACAAAAATACGCGGCCAATCGTGACCGGTCATCGTCTTACCTTGGTTGATTTCTGCCATTGATTTGTCTTGACTTCGGACCGTGGCCTGAGACGATTCTACTCTTTGCTATCACAAGATATGCATGTGCATGTGCATGTATGAATGTTGCTAATGCGATGATTTTATTTTAGTGAAGGCTGGTTAGGTTCAATTTTAAAATAAACATTTGGGGCACCCCATACACTGAGCGGAGAGGGCTCGTGCTTATAAAAAATCTAAAACACAAAGTTTGAAACATCAAAGGGGGGGACTAAAACCCCGCCCATCTTTTCTTTTCAAAGAAACGAGACAAATACAGTGAATGGGAATCCCTAGAGGAAACCAAAAGGAACGAGAAATACTCAGAAATAAAAACGTGTGACGGTCCTCTCGATTGCCCCAGACTTTAAGCGTAATATTGTTTAACTACATCGGAGTTCACGGGCGAAGGCAATTCCTCGCCATCCATGTGGGTGAGTATCAGAGCACCCCCAGAAAAAGCTCTTTTCACAACAAAAGGTCCTTCATAATTCGGGGCCCACTTGCCTCGATTATCTTTAACAGCGTGGGACATCTTCTTCAGCACGAGGTCCCCCTCGTTGAACTTGCGCGGGCGTACCTTCTTGTCGAACGCGTTCTTTATCCTTCGTTGATACAAACGCCCATGGCTCATGGCGGCCAAACGCTTACCTTCAATTAGGTTAAGTTGGTCGTAGCGTGCTTGAGCCCATTCTGACTCTTCTAGGCCCAACTCCGCCATTATCCTCTGAGAAGGAACTTCTACCTCAAATGGGAGTACTGCCTCCATCCCATAAACCAAAGAATACGGCGTTGCCCCAGTAGAAGTTCATACCGAGGTTTTGTATCCGTGTAGGGCGAAAGGCAACATCTCATGCCAATCCTTGTATGACACCGTCATCTTTTGAACAATCTTCTTAATATTCTTATTCGCAGCCTCTACAGCCCCATTCATCTTTGGCCGATAAGGGGTAGAGTTATGATGCTGGATCTTGAAGTCTTCGCACATCTCCTGCATCATCTTATTGTTCAGATTGGTGCCATTGTCAGTAATGATCTTCCTGGGGAGCCCGTATCGACAAATCAACTCCTTCTTTATGAATCTAACTACCACATTCCTTGTGACGTTAGTATAAGAAGCTGCTTCGACCCATTTGGTGAAGTAATCTATCGCCACAAGAATGAATCGGTGACCATTCGACGCTTTGGGTTCGATGGCCCCAATGACATCTATTCCCCACATGGAAAAAGGCCAAGGGGCGGACATAACATTCAGAGGATGTGGCGGAACATTAATGTTGTCTGCGTATGCCTGACATTTATGACACTTCCTTACATGAGCGCAGCAATCACTTTCCATGGTAAGCCAGTAATAACCGGCCCTAAGGATTTTTCTGGCCATGGCATGCCCATCGGCATGTGTCCCAAAGGAACCCTCGTGAATCTCCTCGATCATGAAGTTCGCCTCCTTGGCATCTACGCATCGTAGGAGGGTCATGTCGTGGTTTCGTTTGTACAGGATAGTACCACTTACAAAGAAACCAGTAGCCAATCTCCTCAACATCCTTTTGTCATTGTCAGAAATCCCTGGTGGGTATTCCTTGTTCTCGACATACTGCTTGATGTCGAAATACCACGGTTTCCCATCCCGCTCTTCCTCTATTGCATAACAATATGCCGGCCTGCCTTGAGATTTGAATTCGATGTATGGCAAATCCCCGTGTGGGGCAAGTTGAAACATGGATGCCAGGGTGGCTAGTGCATCCGCCATTTGATTCTCTTCCCGAGGTATGTGGTGAAAGGAAATGTTGTCAAAGTACATGGCTAACCTCAAGATGTGAGTTTGATAGGGTATCAACTTCGAATCCCTAGTTTCCCATTCTCCTTTCAACTGGTGTATCACCAAAGCTGAGTCTCCATACACCTTGAGTAGTTTTACATCAAAATCAATGGCCGCCTGAACCCCGAGGGCGCACGCTTCGTACTCGGCCATATTGTTGGTACAATCAAAACCTAGCCTTGCCGTGAAAGGGATACACTGATCATCCGGGGATACAAGGACCGCCCCTACTCCGTGGCCCAAAGCATTTGATGCCCCATCGAAGCAAACAATCCATTTGTCTAGGTCCTCATGCGTCCGCTTCTCTTCAAACAGGGTCATGATATCTTCATCTGGGAACTCGGGGTGCATCGGCCGATAATCCTGAAGGGGTTGCTGGGCCAAATAATCCGCCTAGGCGCTTCCCTTTACCGCCTTTTGGGTGACGTAAACGATATCAAATTCAGACAATAGTACCTGCCACCTGGCGATTTGTCCCGTGAGGGCCGGTTTTTCAAAGATGTATTTTACGGGATCCATTTTGGAAATAAGCCACGTGGTATGGCTGAGCATGTACTGCCTAAGCCGATGTGATGCCCATACCAGAGCACAACACGTCCTTTCCAACATTGAGTAGTTCATCTCACATGCGGTAAACTTCTTGCTTAGATAGTAGATGGCTTGCTCCTTTTTTCCAGAATCATCATGCTGACCCAACACGCACCCCATAGACTCGTCCAACACGGTCATGTACAGGAAAAGGGGTCTTCCCGTTACAGGTGGCATGAGTACCGGGGGATTTGCGAGACTCTGTTTGATCTTCTCGAAAGCCTCTTGGCAGTCACTGTTCCATAGGACCGCTTGGTTCTTACGTAATAGCTTAAAAATGGGTTCACAGGTAGGGGTGAGCTGGGAGATAAATCTCGCGATATAATTCAACCTGCCCAAAAATCCCCGAACCTGCTTCTCCGTGCGTGGTTCTGGCATTTCAAGGATAGCCTTCACTTTCTCGGGATCTATCTCTATCCCTTTCTGACTTACGATAAATCCTAGCAGCTTCCCTGACTTCACCCCAAAGGTGCACTTGGTTGGGTTCAGTTTTAATTGGTATTTCCGCAATCTTCCAAACAGCTTACGCAGATTGACAAGGTGTTCGTCCTCAGTCCGAGACTTGGCAATCATGTCATCTACGTAGACCTCTATTTCCTTATGCATCATGTCATGGAACAACGCCACCATGGCACGTTGATAGGTTGCCCCAGCGTTTTTCAACCCGAAGGCCATCACTTTATAGCAGAATGTCCCCCATAGGGTGACGAAAGTGGTCTTCTCTACATCTTCGGGCGCCATCTTTATTTGATTATACCCCGAGAAACCATCCATAAATGAGAAAAGGGCGAATTTGGCTGTATTATCTACCAATATGTCAATGTGTGGCAGAGGAAAATTGTCCTTTGGACTGGCCCGGTTCAAGTCCCGGTAGTCTACACACATTTGAACCTTGCCGTCCTTTTTTGGGACTGGGACAATGTTGGCCACCCACTCCGGGTACCGCGCCACAGCTAAGAAACCTGCATCAAACTGCTTCCTTACTTCTTCTTTAATTTTTAAGGACATCTCGGGTTTCATTCTTCATAACTTTTGCTTAACCGGGGAAGATCCAGGATTCAACGGCAACTTATGCTGCACAATGTCGGAATCCAAACCGGGCATGTCTTGATACGACCACGCAAAGACATCTTGATACTCTTCAAGAAGGATTATCAAACCTTGGCGGATAGGCGCAGTCATACCGGTTCCTACCTTTACCTCTTTATTTTCCTCCAGGGTCCCCAAGTTTACCAAATCGGTTTCTTCTTGGTGAGGCTTCATCTCACGTTCTTCCTGAGCGACCAACCTCTCCAACTCTGGTGACAGGACGTCCTCTTCCTCTTCCTTGTTTATCATTTGGCTTATATCTTGATCGAAATCGATCGTCAAACCCTCGTTGTTAGGATCCTCAATGAATCGACCCTCATATCTATACCAAACAAGGCAAAAGAAACAAAAACATGCAAAATGATATGAGAAAGGGTGGTACTGCAAGAACAGATGAAACAAGATCTCTTTGTTTATTTAATAAGGTAGGTTTCACAAAACAAAAGAGAAATGAAATCTATAGGCTTTAATTACATTGAATCAGCGGTATAGACTTCTGACTGGCTTATCACGCGCCAGTTCCCCACTTGGGAATCGGGGTGGCACGGTTGCACAAAACTTGGTGGGTCTTGAGGGAACTCCTCTTCTATTGCGGCCACCTCCTCCTCGGACACCATTCCAGCGCTGGTGAAACACTGGCTAATACGGTCGGGCCATACCCTATCCGCCCGAAACCTTGACGGCACGTTCCTCCTCCCCGGCATCCCGGGTTCGTACCCTAATCCATACTTGTATGGATTTCCTTTGATATCGACCACGTCAGCATTCCCGAGGCAATCCTTGCCTAAACCCATTCCGGGCTTAAATCCGTTCCTGAGCATAACACGCGCCACCATTATGGCCGCGTTGGAGAGAGAAGGTAGCGACGGACTTGGTTCCACAGAGGCACAGCTCACCACCTCAAAGGATTGGAAAGCCGTTTCCAACGATTCTTCCGCCGCTTCTACGTACGGTGCGGAGGAAGGGCAGCTCACTAACATGTCCTCTTCACCCGACACTATCACTAAAAGTCCACCCACTACAAACTTCAATTTCTGGTGAAGCGTTGAAGGGACCACTCCCAGGGCATGAATCCACGGTCTTCCCAAGAGGCAGCTATAGGCAGGATTTATATCCATTACTTGAAACACCACATTGCAAGTGTGGGGGCCTATCTGAATGGGAATGTCGATTTCCCCCATTACTTCCCGCCGAGTACCATCAAAGGCTCGCACCACCATCGAGCTCGGCTTTAAATGTGACGCACTAAAAGGAAGCTTTTCCAAAGTGGTCTTCGGCATCACATTTAAACTCAATCCATTGTCGATAAGTACCTTTGCGACAACGTGATCCATACATCTCACCGACACATGTAGAGCCTTGTTGTGTCCTCTCCCCTCAACGGGAATCTCTTCTTCCGCAAACGCGATGTAGTTGTTGGTGGTTATATGATTAACGATGCCTTCGAAACCCTCCACTGAGATATCATGTGCTACATGGGCATCGTTAAGAACCTTCATCAACAACGCACGATGAGGCTCGGAGTTTATGAGTAGTTCAAGCAAAGAGATCCTTGCTAGAGTTTTATTCAGTTGCTCGACTACCTTAAACTCGCTTTGTTGGATGAGGCGGAGGAACTCATGGGCCTCTTCCAAAGTCACGGTTTTTCCTTAAAGTCCCTCTTTCCTTTCGGCTCCTTTTGCCATGGGAGGATCTACTTCCTTCGAGGGGGTAGCTATGTCTGTGGGCTCTTGGACCATGGGCGCCTTCCCTTTAGAGGGCAAATCCGCCGGGTGAGGGGAAGCGAACACCCGACCACTGCGGGTTACGCCACTGAGGCCGGTGATGTTGGTTACCTTAGCTGATGGGGAGTCAACGTCGGTTGCAACTCTTTCGCTGGATACGGGAGGGGTATACTTCCAAGGAACGGCCTTATTACTTTGATATGCAAATGGCGTTGGCTTGGGTGCCGTCCGGGGGTATATGGGTGTGGAGCCGGTCCCTTTCCTAGTAAAACATATCACTAGGGCCTTGGGGGTTAAAGGAACCTTCTTCTCTTCCGACTGCATGCAAATTTGTGGTTCTTCCTTCCCTCCTATGAACACTTCAAGCTGCCCGCAATCCATGAGCCGCTGAAGCAATTCTTTCACCATGGGACAGGTTTCCATGTCATGCGACTCCCCAAGGTGAAACAAACATTCATCCCTTTCATCTCCACCTCGGGGGACCATGCACGCCGCTTGCAGCGATTGATAGATGAAACGTCTAGAAGTAGTCACATCTCCTAACCTCCTTGTCCGTGGTGGCCCGTACTCTTCGACGGCGTTCACGCTAGCACCTCCATGATTAGCTAGCGGGTTGGTTTTAACATTTGGGCCTTCTTCCTGAAACGCCAGCCAGCCGGCACTAATCAGATGCTGCACCTTATACTTGAACGGGATGCAGGAGTCAATATTGTGTCCGGGAACTCCACTGTGATACACACACTTGGCACCCGAATCATACCACTTGGGGTAGGGTGGCTGGAGAACTTTCCCGGGTATGGCCACCACCAAGTGATTCTCCAATAATGAAGGCCATAACTCGGAGTATGCCATGGGAATAGGAGGGAAGTTGTCTTTCGGGTGCTGTGCATACTTATAAGTCGCGCCGGGGGCTGCATTATTAACTGGCCGGGGCGCGGCTGGAGCTGTGCGTTGGGCCGACGCTCTTTCTGCCGCGGGTGGTCCTTTTACTTGAGTCGGGTGGGAATTCCCGGCTCGGATCAAAAAATTTGGGGGATTGGGCTGGTATGAGCTTTGGATATTTTGGGGTGCTTTCATCCATGTTGGGGCGGTGGTGACCGCGTGGGCGTCTCCTTCCTTTTTCCTTGCGCCCACTGCTAGGGCTCTTCTGTTGTTGTTGGGGGCCATATTGGCAGCATATTCAAACTTGCCTTTTCGTAGCCCGGATTCAATCCTTTCTCCGGCGAAGACGAGATCCGCAAAGTTAGCTGGCATGTAGCCTATCAGCTTTTCATAGTAGAACGTGGGTAACGTATCTACCATAATTGTGATCATCTCCCTTTCCGTCATGGGCGGTACGACTTGGGCTGCGAGATCTCTCCATCTTTGGGCATATTCCTTAATGGACTCATGCTCTTGTTTAGTCATACCCTGAAGCTGATTCCGATCGGGAGCCATGTCCATATTGTACTGGTACTGCCTAATGAAGGCAGTTGCCAAGTCCTTCCATGATCGGATCTGGGAAGCTTCCAGATTGGTATACCATGCTACAGCTGTCTTGAAAGAAATGGACCAACAACTTTTCGTCCGCGGAATACGCCCCCATTTTCCGGCAATACATCCGGAGATGCCCTTTTGGACATGTCGTCCCTTTGTACTTATCAAAGTCCGGTACTTTGAACTTAGGAGGGATGACGATGTTGGGCACAAGACATAAATCTGCCAAATCCGAGAATGGGTAATTGCCGAGGCCCTCGACTGCTCTCAACCTCTCTTCAAGCGCCTCAATCTTTCCCTTATCTTTCGCGAAGGGAACAGATTCTTTTACGGGTGTGGGTGAGGCCGGGATGTGGCGGACTATGTTCGGCTGGGGTAGTTCATGCGGGGACAGATCTTTGAGGTGGAGCAGGGGGCCAAGATGGGTATCTCCTTCCCCATCGTCTTGCCCGGGATAGTCTTCATAAGGTGGGAGTTGCTCCTCAAAGGTCGGGGCTTGGCTTAAATCTTCCGGGGTGGCACGGGGGGTGAAGTCCGGAGGCAGGCCATAAGGATAAGCTTGCGGACTATACCTTCGATCGAACACGGCCGTGTTTCTGTCTAGGCCCGGATTCAAGGCGGGTTGCAGCACCGGCTCCGCTTCCCTAACTGTACTGGAGGCGGTTGCGGTGGCTTTATCCTCTATGGTTTTCTGGAGTTTTAACATGACCTCCGAGATGGAAGCCATTTGATCTTTTAAGGCCGATAGATCGGCCTTCATCTGTTCCTGCACGCCCTCTTCATTATCCATTTTTCTGGATCGAGTGTTATAGGGGTGCCTTGGTGTTTTCTTAGTTATGATGAAATTCCTAAAGAAATAAACAACGGTGAGTATGCCACCAAAACATGAGTATGCAAATGGATGATCGGAACACTTGGATCCACCCCAAGATTTTTAGATAACGTAATGAGTCCAGAACTTCTCATTTTATAAAAAGAACAAAGCTTTCATCTAGTCAAGATTATACAAAGGTGTTACAAAAGAACCTAACGATTCCTAATTATATGGGCCATCAAATCTATCATGTGTTGACAGTAATTGATTAGCCCATGAATCTCCTCGAGGGCAGTACACACTTCGGCCATGGCTTTTGCCTTGGTGTCATACCCTAATTTCGTCCGGGGACCTTTGCTTGATGACATGCGACCTTTCTTTGGTCCTTGTGAGGTGCTTGGCATCCATCATTAGGCAATTTGTGAAATTCCAGGACATGCCGAAAAACCAAAAAAATATTGAGGCACAATCCGTAAGTTTCCGTGACACACCGGAAATCAAATGGAAGCGTCGTTGCATAATTAAGTGAGGTTCCGTAACATTCCGTAAGTCAAAAGGGGGATGATTATGTAATCCGCAAGGTTCCGTAACATTACGGAAAGAAAACAAGTATCGTTACGAAATTCGTAAAATGGGGGGTGCAAATAGTAATTTTCGAATCTGGGCCCTTCTAGAGGTTTCTGGGCAATTTCTTGCTTAAGGTTGAAGTAACCTAGCTCGCCTGGGCGAGCTAGGTGGCCACCACACCCCCCATTTTGTTGGAAAATGGGATTCCGGGGCTTCCGGGACACCCGTAATGCTTCCGTAAAATTCCCATAACTCTAAATAAGCATAACTAACTTAATACGGGTGAGACGGAAGAGAAAAAAAGAAGAAAATCAAGTCCTATATGCTTCCGTAAGGCTTCCGTAACTTTTCCGTAAATTACGAAAGAAGGGGGGTGAACTTATCAAAATTGGGGGGGTGCAAATAGCAATTTCGAAATTTTGAATTGGGCCTTCCAGAACATTTTTTGAAGCTGGGAAGCAACCCAGCTCGCCTGGGCGAGCTAAGGTCGCCTGGGCGAGCTGGGCGGCAACCTCCTCCCCCTTTTTCCTATAAATAGGCTGAAGGGGGCTGTTCTAAGGATCCCTCAGCCCCCTGGCTATGTATTTCAGCTGTTTTGGGTGAAAAAAATTGTTTCCGTGAAGAAAATCCAAGCCGAGGTGCTTCCGTAACGCTTCCGAGATGTTTCCGTAAGCAAATCCGTGAAGGTTTTCGTCCGTTCTTCATCGTTCTTCATCCGTTCTTCGTTCTTCAACGGGTAAGTTTTCGAATCCGAGACTTTCAATTCATTTCTTGTTTTTTTAAGCTTTCATCTTTATTTTCGATTTCTTTTCTTTCGTCTTTAACGCGCTTTTACCGTTTATTTAAGCCGTTTTCTCATCTAAATAATGATAAAATGAATTTCAACCGATCATTTGTGTTGTAATCTCATTTAATCACTTTTAAAATGAAATCTAACCGATCGTTCACACTATAACCTCGGTTAAACCAAAAAAAGTAAAATAATAATAAAATAATCAAAATATCTTGAAAAATAATAATAAAATATTCAAAATATCTTTGAATAAAATAAATTAAAAAAATCAATCGGACGTTTTTCTTTGGAAGTTTCCTTGAATGAATTGATTAATAACCAAAGTGAAACTAAGACTAAAATAGACTCACAAATCAAGTTTTGTCCGAAAATCACTAAAAACCGTTTTAAGGTCCAACGCCTTAAACGGTCCTCTTTGCTTTTATCGGTTAACATGGACCGTTCAAAAGCATAAAATCAACATGTAACTTTACCGCTTTTGAAAGAACTACGTAGGTCTGAGTTCCTCATTGAGGATACGTAGGAGCAAAAGCCCCGCTTTTGTCGACCACCCCAAGAGATCGTTAATGGTCCAATGCCTTAACGTTTCTCTCCTTTCAAAAACAAGAGATCGTTAATGGTCCAACGCCTTAACGTTTCTCCCCTTTCAAAATCAAAAGACCGTTTAATGGTTCAACACCTTAAATGACCTTTTGTTCAATAAAAACATATTTTGCAAAAAAAAGACAAAAACAACTTAACCAAACACTTTGTTCCGAAAGAACTACGTAGGTCTGATTCCCTCATCACAAATTGAGGAATACGTAGGAGCAAAGGGAAACACCCTTGTCGACCACAAAAAAGAAAAAAATATAAAAAGGGTATAAAGGATATAAGAACATAAAAGGGAACATAAAAATCAAAGTCATGTTTGCACATTCGATTAAAGGCTGCCGTCCCTTGGGACGGACGTGTGGGGTGCTAATACCTTCCCCGTGCGTAAATACAACTCCCGAACCTTTCACTTAAAAGTTCGTAGATCGCGTCTTTTCCGGTTTTTCCGACGTTTTCCTCAAATAAACGTTGGTGGCGACTCCGCGCGTATTCCTTTCGTGGAACACGCATCCCGCGAGTCACGCGTCGCCCTCCCGCCGAAGGGTAGGTTGCGACAGTTGGCGACTCCACTGGGGACTGTTTTTTAGAGAGTTAGGCCATTTAATCTTGTGCAATGTTTTATCATGACTTTCTCCTTTGTTGGTTTCCCTTTATTTGTCTTATTTTCTTGTGTATATAAACTATTTGTTGCTTTTAGTGTGTTTTAGAATGTATGCATGAGGTAAATATTTATTCATTTGATGCACACAAACACTAACACTATTTGCACACACTGTGAGTGAAAAAGGGCCCTATACCCGGGTTCATGGGAACATAAGGAGTGGAGGTGAATCTGTGATCATGCTAGGTCTCCGACTTGCTTGATTACAGTGAACCCTCATCTAGAGCTTTTCTCTTTGAAAACTTATTGTTGCTAGTAGTCCCTACTGCTGCAATATGTTCTTCGAAGGGGATGATACCTCTAGAAACCATCAAAAGAGATATGACTACCTTGGGGGTTATCACTAAATGCCTAGTTAGTTCTCTCCCTTATAGGTCCCTTAAATAGGGGCACGAGCAGACACGATGCGTGCCATTTTTCACACTGCCATGCATAAGTATCATATACCCTTTTGCTTATGTTCAGTAAATATCGTCATACTGTGTACATTCCCGCATTGTGTCTTTTGCATAGGCATCGCATATGGGTTCTGTCTTGATCCCTTCTGTAAACAAACCAACGGAGGGTCCGTGTCGCCTTCTTAAAAACGTGCGTTGGGGCATTCTGTTACCCCTAGACGTCGTATCTAAGAAGGGGACAAATTCCCCGAACCCCCGCTTTTCTAGATTGCATCTGTGTCATATGCATTCCATCATGCATTCATCCATCCCACCCATGATAGATGTCGGAGTTTTGATTCGCACTAGATTTTATTTCACTTTAGTAAAACATGGGATCAAGTCAAAAGCCTTCGCTTGAAAAGAGGTTTTATCAAGTCAAAATCAAGAGCTTAGAGGTCACCAGTTTACGAAAGTTGGGGCAATTAATGGGTCAACTTCAACGGCAAGCCTTCCGCAAAGCCTATGGTAAGATTTGGGACCTAGCTAGGGTAGAAGTCTCCATGGAACCGATTGCATCCCTTTCCCAGTATTATGACCAGCCCCTAAGGTGCTTCACATTTGAGGACTTCCAGCTAGTGCCGACTGTGAAAGAGTTTGAAGAAATCCTGGGATGCCCAATGGGAGGAAGGAAGCCATATCTTTTCTCTAGGTTCTATCCTTCCACGACAAGAGTTGCCAAGCTAGTGAAAATCTCAGCACAAGAGTTGGACCGGGTAAAGCAAAACAGGAATGGGGTAGTCAGAGTACCAAGGAAGTGTTTGGAGGAAAGGGCAAAGGCCTTGGCAAATCAAGGCGAATGGGCTTTCTTTTATTGACATCTTGGCGCTTTTGATCTTTGGAGTTGTCCTCTTTCCGAATATGGAAGGGTTCGTGGACCTAGCAGCGATTGACGCTTTCCTCGCCTTTCATCATGGCAAGGAAAGCCCGATCGTCGCCATTTTGGCCATGTATGACACGTTCGACCGGGGATGTGAAAAGAGCGGTGCAAGGATTGTTTGCTGTACTCCAGCTCTCTATGTGGGGCTGGTTTCACACCTTTTTCTCCAAGAAGGTAGGCCCGCCTATCCGCTACAAGGTTACCGCTCGTGCGTCGAAAAAGGAAAGGCGAATTGGGACCAACTCTTGGCTAGCATGGAGGGGCGTCTGTTAATTGGTTTCCTCGCTAGAAGGAAGGAAGAATCAGGATTCTATCTTCATGCGAAGGATGTCCAAATGTTCTCTTGATGGGAACAAGGGGTTGTATTAATTATAATCCCGTCCTCGCCATAAGACAGCTTGGCTACCCCATGAGAGAAGTGCCATCAGATGAAAGCATCATGCCTTTCATCGCATGGGGTTTCAGTGACCACAAACGCGAGGGTACTCCAAGGAGTTCGCAAGGCATGGGATGCGGCGTGAAGAAAGGACAGAGAGCTCAGGGGAAGCAGTAATGGGATCATCGGCGGCTATCATAAGTGGCTGAGAGTCCGAACACAAGGATTGGATTGGCTCCCAAATCTAAAGACTGTGAGGGACGATGAGGTTAAAGCTTCAGAAGAAAGTGATGAGGTACAAGCTCTAAAGGCAGAGCTTGAAAGAGCCCGAGTAGTCGAAGAGAAGTTCAAGTCCATAGCCATCAAAGTCTGAAAAGAGTATGATGAACTAAGGGACGTCAATATGGCCACCGCTGAAGCCTTGGAACGAGAAACCAAGAAGGCCCGAAAGGAAGAACACGTGCAAGCAAAGTTTTGAGGGGCTTTATAGGGCAGCAATAGTAAGCTCAAGCTCCGAAGAGGTGAAAGGAATCATCACGGGTCAAAGGCATGATCTTGAAGGACGAGCTAAAGGCTTACCTTAGGTCGAAAAGAAATTTGTCCCAACAGTTAAGCGAGACTGAAGGGAATATGTGGGCCGTCATCGATGAGTGCAAAGAGAAGCTAAATCTAGCGGCGACTCACGAGCAAAGCCTAGAGGATGAGTACGCCAAGATATCAGCA
Source organism: Glycine soja (assembly GCF_004193775.1). Classification (NCBI taxonomy): domain Eukaryota; kingdom Viridiplantae; phylum Streptophyta; class Magnoliopsida; order Fabales; family Fabaceae; genus Glycine; species Glycine soja. The sequence continues at coordinate 21,806,525 of NC_041020.1, read as the reverse complement.
GAAAGTGAAGCAAGGGAGAGGGTAATTGATTCATGGCACCAAGAGGCAACAATGTGGACGGACCGATTTGCTCTTACTTTGAACAGGAGTCAAGAACTTCCCCGATTGCTAGCCAAGGCCAAAGCAATGGCGGACACCTACTCCGCCCCCAAGAAGATCCACGGACTTCTCAGCTATTGTCAACATATGATAGACTTAATGGACCATATGATTAGAAACCGCTAGGAAGTTTGTATTGTCGCTCAGATCTTGACTAGTTATAACTTTTTGAATAAAATGAGTTTATCCCACGTTTTTACTCCAAAAATCAGTGCGAATCAAATCACTCCCGCATTTTATCTCTAGCATGCATTGTATGTTGGTCTCGTCCTTTGTCACGGGAAGCCGGAAGGTCCATATCACCTTCTTAATTGTACACATGGGGCACTGCGCCCCCAAATGCGCAAGTAAGAAGAGATAATTTTCTGGGCTCTCGTGTCCGTAAAATGCATTCATATCATGCATCGCATAAGCATCTCTTCATAACATCATAATGGACATATCCTGCATTTGTCCGTTATCATATTCCAGCCTCACATTTTGCATGAGTCATGGCATCATCATGCATATGCGTTCAACAAACTTTTTGGTCTGCAAAATTGCATACCATTTGTTTTCATGTTTGCTCATCCTTGCGTTTTCCTCTACAAAACAAAAACAAAAAAGGGGGAAGCGTGAAATTTCACACTACATTCTTAGTTTCATGTGTTAGGCACCACGAGCCAACCATGTTGGGATCATAAACCCGTTTCACTTAAAAACAAAATAATTGAACATGGTACCTAATGCATGGTTAACTAGGATATGGTGTTTCTTCGGGCATCTCAATTTCATAATTACATTTTCCGTGCATAAGCTTAAAGTATGCCCGAGTCATTCATCCCTATGAGATGTTGTTGAAGTATTGGCGATCAGAATTGCCATTCCTTGGATTACGGGGTTGAACCAAGCTCATGCTTTTACAAAAAGGTTCATCAAGTCAAGTTGAAATATGGAAGTAACCGTCTTGCAAAATTGGGGCAAAAGATGAATCGAGTCACATCACTGCTTCGTTTACTGCCAAACATATTTAGGATTGTTTATGTCCTTGTTACTTCCAGTTTCACCTTGACAAAGATGTCATGGACCATGTTGAAAATCTAAATTGATTCAACCCCATATCCTGCGTAAAAATTCGCAATACTTCAACTGTACATCATTCGCATACATCCATGCTTTTCATTGGTTGCATTGCTCATTGCATTCTTTCGTTGAAAAATAAAATAAAATAAAATAAAATGAACTTAATCATTGTTATCAAAAAGAAAAGGACACGCTTTATGGCACCCTTACCGAACTCGTGCTAGAGCTAGAGTAATGGGTGAAGCAGAGGAGGTGCAAGAGAAGATGAAGGCCGACATGGAGGCCATGAAAGAGCAAATGGCCACAATGATGGAGGCCATGATGAGCATGAAGAAGATAATGGAAGCCAATGCGGTTATAGTTGCCGCTACTAGCGCTGTCGCTAAGGTGAACCCGATGCTCCCATCTGGCCTCAAGCAAATGAATCATCCAACCTCAAATATGGTAGGCAAAGATTTGGGAAGTACGGATGACCCCATGATGTGCAAATTCAAAACAAGCACGCCTTCCCGCCATATGGTTTGCCTCCCAAACTATACACCACCCAATGTGGTGTACATTCCCAATGAGGATGTCAATAACTCCACTCCCATACTCATTAAGAGCCAACAACCTCAATCTGATCATGCACATGTCTCTCGACCCATGGAGGAGACACATGAAATTCCCCACCACGATCTAGCCAACTTCGAGCCTTGCCTCGGATATGCTGCTGAAGGGCAAGCAGTTGGTGGTATACCCCTGCAAAACACTTTGGAGGGCCCTCAATATCATCCACAACCACAACCCTCACGTTCCACAGCGATTAAAAACCCTCATGACTATGGCAGGAATGGGAAAGTTGGATCATCTAGAGGAAAGGATCAGGGCCATTGAAGGAGGTGAAGATTATGCCTTTGCTAACCTAAAAGAGTTGTTCCTAGTACCCAATATCATCACCCCTCCCAAGTTCAAGGTGCTGGACTTTGACAAGTACAAGGGGACTACTTGTCCCAAGAACCATCTAAAGATGTATTGTCAGAAGATGGGGGAATACGCAAAAGATGAGGAATTGTTGATACATTCCTTCCATGAAAGTCTTACTGGGGTAGCTGTTACCTGGTACACTAACTTGGAACCTTCCCGAGCCCATTCTTGGAAGGACCTAATGGTTGCCTTTGTTAGGCAGTATTAGTACAATTTTGATATGGTTCTGGATAGGATGCAATTACAGAACATTTGCAAAAAGGGGGACGGGTCTTTCAAAGAACACGCCCAAAAGGTGGAGGGATCTGGCGGCCCAAGTGGTACCCCCAATGATGGAAAGGGAGACGATAATCGAGATGGTAGACACATTATCGATACTCTACTATGAAAAGATGGTGGGTTACACACCTTCACGTTTTACAGATTTGGTCTTCGCCAGCAAAAAGATCGAAGTGGATCCGAAAAGAGGCAAATTTGATCATCCTACTAGGACGACTGAGAAAACTGGGGCAAATGAAGAGGGTGAGAAAGAGGGAGAAACCCATGCTGTGACTGCCATTCCTATACGGCCAAGTTTCCCACCAACCCAACAATGTCATTACTCAGCCAATAACAAACCTCCTCTTTACCCACCACCCAGTTATCCACAAAGGCCATCCCTGAATCAACCACAAAGTCTGTCTACCGCACTTCCAATGACGAAGACCACCTTTAGCACAAACCAAAAAACACCAACAAAAAGGAATTTTGCAGCAAAAAGCCTGTAGGGTTCACCCCAAATTCCGTTGTCATATGCTAAACTTGATCCCATATCCACTCAATAATTCAATGGTAGCCATAACCCCAACCAAGGTTCCTCAACCTCCATTTTTCTGAGGATACGACTCGAACGCAACGTGTGCTTATCGTGGAGGAGCCCTGGGGCATTCCATTAAGCATTGTATGACCCCGAAGCATAAAGTGTGAAGTCTAATTGATACGGGCTGGCTGAAATTTAAGGAGAATCGCTTGTTGAATCATAACATTGATTCAACACCATACATGGGGCAATTTTGAAAGCTGTTGTTAGGTGTCCCTAATGACTCATCAGGGTTTCCAAGTTTATGCCATTATTGTAAACCACAGCTACAATGTTAAATGAAATGGATAAAGTTGATATCTTTGTCCCTCATCCTCTCACAAACGCATGTTTGCTTATTCAACTTTCACCAGAATGTGGGTGTAAGCCATTGGTCTGTTTGCTCAAGCAACCTGCGCTCTTGAGTGTTGACTTCCAAGACCGTTCAATTAGAGATTACTCATCTTGCGCGTTGGTGGGGGTGCCGTAAAACAACGAGCAAAGTTCAAAACAAATAAGTTTCAAAATAAAAAATAAGTTTCAAAATAAAAAATAAAAAGGCATTTGATTGACTGTGTTTTCAAGTAAAAATATAGACGTTCATGTGACCTCATTTTGTCTTTTTAGAGAGAAGTGAGTTATCAAGAATAGGATGTTGGACAAATGGCCTCAATTACCTTAAGAAAAATGGGGGTTGAATTAAGATGCAAAGACTATTCCCCAATTGAACTATCAATCTCTCTTTTCGAATTAACAATGCACACAGGGATAACCATTCCCTTGTGTTCAGGAATCCTCTACAACAAGAGACCCACGGTCTCTTAATCCCTTTTCAGAAATAAGAAGAAGAGAAGAAGAGGTCTCTCGTAAAAGAGGTAGATTGTAAAATGAAGATCAATCAAAAATTCCTTATTGAATATGCAAGTGGTTGACCAAGGAATCTTTTTGAGAGGATAAGACATTTCAGTTCAGAAATACTCTTGATCTTTCGAGAGGATAAAACTGTTTGGGCAATAAAAACTCTCTTTAAAACATTTGAATGGCCGTTCATAAAACATTTGAATAGATATGTCTCTTGGAAATTATTTTCTGAAAATCCCCTCTGGTAATCAATTACGAGACTTATGTAATCAATTACAGGTTTTAAAAATTTGAATTAAAACATTTTCAAACTGCTGGTAATCGATTACCAGAGAGCAAATCTCAATTTGAAAGGATAGAATTCCTTGGTCAAACCTTTTGCTTCTTCAATTTGGAAACTTCTTCCTAAGATTCTAGAGATCAACTTGATCATATATCTTGATTTTCTTGGATTCTTGTCTTGAATAAAACTTAGAAGCACTTGATCCTTTAGCATCATCAAGACATCAAAACATCTTGCTTCTACATAGGAGTCATTTGACTTAATCCATCAACTGAAAGATCCTTCAACTATTTCTCGTCCTTAGAAAATTCTTTTTGCAAGAATCAACTGCTTCTTTCATTCTTCCTCACTACGAGGTCATGAAAACAAGACAACACTTGGTACCTCTAAGCCCTACACTGGGGCAACGAAAGGCACCATGCAAAAACCTCAAGCGAACCTAGGGGCAGATTAGAAGTTCTCACCCAATAGGTTCCCTCCTACAAGGTCATGACGAAAGGCAACGATTGGTACCTCAAAGCCTTACACTGGGGCAATGAGGGGCACCGTGCATGAGCCTCAAGTGAACATAGGGGCCGATCAAAAGTTCACACCCGTCGATGTTTTTAAACAAGAAAAAAAAAGGGAGACAAGCCCTGGAATTTCAATAGATTGATTAATTATCAAACGACTCCATTCCCGTCACTCCAAAATGGTCAAGTGACTAAATCAAACAGAACATACACTCTGAGGGAGTTCCCGGAGAGATTTGCAAAAAGATGGGATGAGGTTGCATGAATTATCACCTCTTTCAAAAGGACAGTCAATCTGTGTTTTCCAAAAAAAATCAAATCAAAATCAAAATCACAAAATAGGGAAAGAATGCCATGAACATTGTACAACTTTCCATTACATTGCATTGTTTCATATAAAGTCCGCATTTACCCAAATTTCACAACAAAGGTTGCATGCATCTGCATCCCTCAAAATCATGTTAACTACATAGATTCCCTACATCTAAATGTCCAAATCTTTTGAATTTGGGATGACCGGCTCTCTCGATGAGTCGATCTCTTGCTTTCTCATAAGGATGGACCCTCGGGTACTAGTACCCTGGTCTTCAGAGGACTACACTCCTTGCCAACAGAGGGCTGCACGCCCTCACCTTAAGAGGACTGTGTGTCCTCACTTTCAGAGGACTGCATGTCCTTACCTTCAGAGGGCTACACGCCCTCGCCATCAGAGGACTGCGTGTCCTCACCTTCAGAGGGCTACACGCCCTCGCCATCAGAGGACTGCATGTCCTCACCTTCAGAGGGTTACACGCCCTCGCCATCAGAGGACTGCATGTCCTCACCTTCGTAGGGCTACACGCCCTCACCTTTAGAGGACTACACGTCCTCGCCAACAGAGGGCTGCACGCCCTCACCTTGAGAGGACTACACGTCCTCGCCAACGTAGGGCTACACGCCCTCACCTTTAGAGGACTACACGTCCTCGCCAACAGAGGGTTGCACGCCCTCACCTTTAGAGGACTACACATCCTCGCCTTCAGAGGACTCCACGTCCTCACCTTGAGAGGACTACACGTCCTCGCCTTGAGAGGACTACACGTCCTCGCCTTGAGAGGACTACATGTCCTCACCATCAGAGGGCTGCACGCCCTCACCTCCAGAGGACTACACGTCCTCGCCTTGAGAGGGCTACCCGCCCTTGCCTTGGGTACTAGTTACCCTCACCTTCAGAGGACTACATGTCCTCGCCTTGAGAGGGCTACACGCCCTCACCTTGGGTACTAGTTACCCTCACCGTTGAGAGGACTACACGTCCTCGCCTTGAGAGGACTACACGTCCTCACCATCAGAGGGCTGCACGCCCTTACCTCCAGAGGACTACATGTCCTCGCCTTGAGAGGGCTACACGCCCTCACCTTGGGTACTAGTTACCCTCACCGTCAGAGGACTACACGTCCTCGCCTTGAGAGGACTACACGTCCTCACCACCAGAGGGCTGCACGCCCTCACCTCCAGAGGATTGCACGTCCTCGCCTTGAGAGGGCTACCCGCCCTCACCTTGGGTACTAGTTACCCTCACCGTTGAGAGGACTACACGTCCTCGCTTTTAGAGGACTACACATCCTCGCCAACAGAGGGCTGCACGCCCTCACCTTCAGAGGACCACATGTCCTCGCCTTGAGAGGGCTACACGCCCTCACCTTGGGTACTAGTTACCCTCACCGTTGAGAGGACTACACGTCCTCGCCTTGAGAGGACTACACGTCCTCACCATCAGAGGGCTGCACGCCCTCACCTCCAGAGGACTACATGTCCTCGCCTTGAGAGGGCTACACGCCCTCACCTTGGGTACTAGTTACCCTCACTGTTGAGAGGACTACACGTCCTCGCCTTGAGAGGACTACCCGTCCTCACCATCAGAGGGCTGCATGCCCTCACCTCCAGAGGACTACATGTCCTCGCCTTGAGAGGGCTACACGCCCTCACCTTGGGTACTCGTTACCCTCACCGTTGAGAGGACTACACGTCCTCGCCTTGAGAGGACTACACGTCCTCACCATCAGAGCGCTACACGTCCTCACCTTTAGAGGACTACACGTCCTCGCCATCAGAGGACTACATGTTCCCCATTTTCAAAGGGGGGCATGCCCTCACCTTCAGAGGATTGCACATCCTTGCCATCATAGGACTACACTCCCTCGCCTTCGAAAGGCGACACGTCCTGAACTTCAGAGGGCTACACGCCCTCGCCTTTAGAGGACTACGCGTCCTCACTTTCAGTGGGCTCCATATCCACACCTTAAGATAATTTAAGGTCCTCTGTCCTTAAATGCTTAACCGAGACTTGCACTCCCGGTTAAGGGACCAGTAGTTTCCTTTTAAACGGTTCCTGGGCCACCCCCTGATATTGGAGGAGGGCCAACTGTGCGAGCACAACCAGAGAGGGAGGCTATCACACAACTACTATGCATACTGGGGCAAGATTTCACCCGTGCCACTGCAAAGAGACGAGTGCGGATCATGCGCACCAACATGACCACTCTTACATAGATATAGATGACGTTGCTACTTAGCAACATTCTGCCCAGCGACCGCAATGCCAATCTCCCCCTGCAAAAGTATCAGTTGGTCTGTGTCGTCCCGACATGGGTAAGTATGCATATAGTTCAACTGATTTCTGATACCATCTATTGTTTGCAGGGATCGCACCCACAAGACACCCAGTGGACCCGGAAAAGTCCAACAGGGCCCTGGGGTTTCCAGCTCTGGTTACGGGCCTCTATCAGTCCTACAGGGTGCCCGTACCCCCCCCCCCCCGGCAAGGTCACGTCATCATAGGTAAGTATGCACATCGCTCAACTGATTTCTGATTTCATCTATTGTTTGCAGGGACCGTGCTTGCTAGACACCCAGTGGACCCGAAGAAGTCCAACAGGGTCTTGGAGTTGCCAGCTCTAAATATGGGTCTCTGTCAATTCTAGGGAGTGTCTGTCGCCCCCAGCAAAGTCATCAGACCACCCTACCAATCGAGCTTTCATCAAGAAGTACTGCGCCCCCAGGCAGGCGCAGGGTGAAGCACCACAGCAGCATTGGGATGGCCGGTAGCAGGCAATAGACGCACCGCCACCACCTTTAGAGTTCACCTCTACTCATCCACAAAAAAGTTAGAGCGTTGCCTACGACACATGGCCGACCCATAGGCGACCAAGTCCAAAGCCAAAGGTAAGCAAAGTACTAGGTCAGTGACCGACAAGTCATAAGGCGTCCAGCTAAAGACGTTAAAGAAGCGCTACTAGGAGGCAACCTAGTACCTTTTGAATCTGTGCTTGTTATTTGATCACTTTTCATAGTAAGACACACCTAGTTGCTCATGATCCTAGGAATTTAAATAAAACGAGCACAAGCTCGGAAGGTAGTCATACCTCACAAAATATATATATGTATGTTTAGGTAGAAAGATACCTTAGATATGCATGTATGTAAACAAAAACACACTTCACAAAATATATATATGTATGTTTAGGTAGCAAGATACCTTAGATATGCATGTATGTAGCAAAAAGATACCTCACAAAATATATATATGTATGTTTAGGTAGCAAGATACCTTGGATATGCATGTATACAGCAAAAATACCTTACAAAACATATATATGTATGTTTAGGTAGCAAGATACCTTGGATATGCATGTATATAGCAAAAATACCTCGCAAAAATATACACATGTTTAGGTAGCAAAATACCTCATGAAAAAAAAAGGGGAAAAAAAAACAAACAAGAAAAAGAAATAAACAAATGATAATGATAAAAAAAAAAAAGAAGGAGAAAAAAGAAAAAATAAGTTGTCAAGCTGAAAAACCAACATGCTTTTGAAAAGAGATGACTTCCAACTTTTCTTTGGAAAAATTCACTGATCATAACTAGTTTTTGAAAAAATGTGTATACACCTGAAGGGTGAATGCTGTGAAGATTTTCCCAGACGCCCAAAATGGACTCGGATGAATGCACAAATTGATAAAAGAACATATTTTGGAAACGTTGGGTTGACTAAAATAGAGGAAATGAATCCTGAGCCCTAGCATCACATGACCATAAAAATTTGACACTTGAGTGTCCGCATAGGTGCATGCATAACCAGTTTTGCATAAAATTTCCAAATCATCATTTTTGCATTTGTGTCATGGAAATAATGTGGGGCATCCCTTTTTATCCTTGAACCAAACCAAACCCTGACATGTATCATGTCTAGCCATTCTACAAGCCTTGAGCCAAAATCCCGACTCACCATAAACCTTGACCCAGGGTGAGAATGTCAATCCTTACCCTCGGAAGCAAAAAAGAATAGAAGGGAAATTTCCAATCAAAGAAAAAGAGAAGGAAAATTTCCAATGAAAGCAAAAAAAAAAAAAGAAAAGAAGAAGAAGAAGAAAAAGAAGAAGAGAAAAGAAGGAAAATTCCCCAATCAAAGAGTGGGAGAAAGCAAAAAGAAAAGAAAGGAAATTCCCAATCAAAGAATGGGAGAAAGTAAAAAAGGAAGAAGAAGAAGGAAAGAAAGCTCCTGATCGGGGATCGAAGGAAAAACAGAAGAAATGTGCAGAGAGGTCTTTGGACCGGACAATATCTGAACAATACAGAATTGTCACCAAATGAACAAAAAAAGAAGGAAAGGAAACCACGACCTAAAATAGTCTTCTCCCTTTGATTACCAACCAAAATCCCGTGCGCTAGCGACTTTTTTTTTCTCGCCCCGCACTAAACAAAAAAACAGAAAAGAAAAAGCCAGAAAAATCAAAAGCCAAAAACACACAAAAGCCAAAAAAAAAAAAACCATCAAAAGAACCCATTCCCAAGGGAAGTCCTATTGATCCATGATCACGCATGTAATTTTTGATTTGATAGGAAATAATTTGCAAAGTCAAGTCATGACATATCTATGGTTCGGAATTAGGATGAAACACCTACCTGTGCGAGATTGATACACTTTGAGTGATTTTCTTCTATTTTTGTCGAACCCAGTGTTTCCTCTAAATGGTCATTTAGAAACGAAATGCTAACATCCAAAATCTCATTTATGGTTATGGGGGATTTCATCAGCAGACTCTCCTTCCCCGGTAGACGCATTGTTTTTCACTCAAAAAAGCATATGCTGCTCTAAATCAGTTGGAATATTTGTCTCTTTGCTAAAGCATGTTTGCATTTTAGTGGAGAAAACACCGAGACTTTTTCAAGTCTCACAAGTAATCCAGAACTACGTAGGTCTGAGTTCCTCATTGGAGGATACGTAGGAGCAAGAGCCTCGCTTTTGTCGACCACACCGCCTTTTGTTGCCATGACTCAAGAGCTGGTAGCCCGCGGAGACACCTTACGGTTATCCGCACCTCGTCATTCAGTGATCCCAAGTGTGATTGACGAGCAGAGACCAATATGGTCATCTGCGCCCTTTCCGGAGATGTCAGCATTTTCCGATGGAGACTTTTCAAGTCTCACAAGTTATCAAGAACTACGTAGGTCTGAATTCCTCATTGGAGGATACCTAGGAGCAAGAGCCTTGCTTTTTTCGGCCGCCCCATAATCTTTGTCATACTGACCCTGAGGTCGTGTGACATGCACCCTTGTATCATCCAGAGGCGGCGGGCCCGATGATACGCGGAGATACCTTACGGTTATCCGCACCCTTTTGTCATCCAGAGGCGGCGGGCCCGATGACAAGCAGAGACCAAGTTTGGTCATTCTGCACCCTTGTATCATCCAGAGGCGGCGGGCCCGATGATACGCGGAGATACCTTACGGTTATCCGCACCCTTTTGTCATCCAGAGGCGGCGGGCCCGATGACAAGCAGAGACCAAGTTTGGTCATTCTGCACCCTTGTATCATCCAGAGGCGGCGGCCCCGATGATACGCGGAGATACCTTATGGTTATTCGCACCCTTTTGTCATCCAGAGGCGGCGGGCCCGATGACAAGCAGAGACCAAGTTTGGTCATTCTGCACCCTTGTATCATCCAGAGGCGGCGGGCCCGATGATACGCGGAGATACCTTACGGTTATTCGCACCCTTTTGTCATCCAGAGGCGGCGGGCCCGATGACAAGCAGAGACCAAGTTTGGTCATTCTGCACCCTTGTATCATCCAGAGGCGGCGGGCCCGATGATACGCGGAGATACCTTATGGTTATTCGCACCCTTTTGTCATCCAGAGGCGGCGGGCCCGATGACAAGCAGAGACCAAGTTTGGTCATTCTGCACCCTTGTATCATCCAGAGGCGGTGGGCCCGATGATACGCGGAGATACCTTACGGTTATTCGCACCCTTTTGTCATCCAGAGGCGGCGGGCCCGATGACAAGCAGAGACCAAATTTGGTCATTCTGCACCCTTGTATCATCCAGAGGCGGCGGGCCCGATGATACGCGGAGATACCTTACGGTTATTCGCACCCTTTTGTCATCCAGAGGCGGCGGGCCCGATGACAAGCAGAGACCAAGTTTGGTCATTCTGCACCCTTGTATCATCCAGAGGCGGCGAGCCCGATGATACGCGGAGATACCTTATGGTTATTCGCACCCTTTTGTCATCCAGAGGCGGCGGGCCCGATGACAAGCAGAGACCAAGTTTGGTCATTCTGCACCCTTGTATCATCCAGAGGCGGCGGGCCCGATGATACGCGGAGATACCTTACGGTTATTCGCACCCTTTTGTCATCCAGAGGCGGCGGGCCCGATGACAAGCAGAGACCAAGTTTGGTCATTCTGCACCCTTGTATCATCCAGAGGCGGCGGGCCCGATGATACGCGGAGATACCTTACGGTTATTCGCACCCTTTTGTCATCCAGAGGCGGCGGGCCCGATGACAAGCAGAGACCAAGTTTGGTCATTCTGCACCCTTGTATCATCCAGAGGCGGCGGGCCCGATGATACGCGGAGATACCTTATGGTTATTCGCACCCTTTTGTCATCCAGAGGCGGCGGGCCCGATGACAAGCAGAGACCAAATTTGGTCATTCTGCACCCTTGTATCATCCAGAGGCGGCGGGCCCGATGATACGCGGAAATACCCGAGTGGTTATCCGTATAAACATTCTTTTGCTATCTGTAAGACAGAACGCTTGATAGCATGCAGAGACTGACATAGTCTTCTGCACCTTTTGTTCCTCCGGGAACAACAAGTCATTTACATGTGGAAATTTCATGGTCACCCGCGACTCTCGTCAACCGAGAGGAGCGAAATTAGTGTCATACACTGATTTTCGTCCGGGGACCTTTGCTTGATGACATGCGACCATTCTTTGGTCCTTGTGAGGTGCTTGGCATCCATCATTAGGCAATTTGTGAAATTCTAGGAACGACAAGTCATGGTCACCCGCGACTCTCGTCAACCGAGAGGAGCGAAATGAGTGTCGTACACTGATTTTCGTCCGGGGACCTTTGCTTGATGACATGCGACCATTCTTTGGTCCTTGTGAGGTGCTTGGCATCCATCATTAGGCAATTTGTGAGATTCTGGGAACTACAAGTCATTTGCATGTGGAGATTTTATGGTCACCCGCGACTCTCGTCAAATCGAGAGGAACGAAATTAGTGTCTTATCTTTACTTTCCTTTTATCTCCAATAAAAGACAAGTAAAGAGGGGCAACTGTCATACCCTAATTTCGTCCGGGGACCTTTGCTTGATGACATGCGACCTTTCTTTGGTCCTTGTGAGGTGCTTGGCATCCATCATTAGGCAATTTGTGAAATTCCAGGACATGCCGAAAAACCAAAAAAATATTGAGGCACAATCCGTAAGTTTCCGTGACACACCGGAAATCAAATGGAAGCGTCGTTGCATAATTAAGTGAGGTTCCGTAACATTCCGTAAGTCAAAAGGGGGATGATTATGTAATCCGCAAGGTTCCGTAACATTACGGAAAGAAAACAAGTATCGTTATGAAATTCGTAAGTTTCCGTAACTTTACGAAAAAAGAATCACCAAAAAAAAGCCAAAGGGGGGTGTATTTAGTAAAATGGGGGGTGCAAATAGTAATTTTCGAATCTGGGCCCTTCTAGAGGTTTCTGGGCAATTTCTTGCTTAAGGTTGAAGTAACCTAGCTCGCCTGGGCGAGCTAGGTGGCCACCACACCCCCCATTTTGTTGGAAAATGGGATTCCGGGGCTTCCGGGACACCCGTAATGCTTCCGTAAAATTCCCATAACTCTAAATAAGCATAACTAACTTAATACGGGTGAGACGGAAGAGAAAAAAAGAAGAAAATCAAGTCCTATATGCTTCCGTAAGGCTTCCGTAACTTTTCCGTAAATTACGAAAGAAGGGGGGTGAACTTATCAAAATTGGGGGGGTGCAAATAGCAATTTCGAAATTTTGAATTGGGCCTTCCAGAACATTTTTTGAAGCTGGGAAGCAACCCAGCTCGCCTGGGCGAGCTAAGGTCGCCTGGGCGAGCTGGGCGGCAACCTCCTCCCCCTTTTTCCTATAAATAGGCTGAAGGGGGCTGTTCTAAGGATCCCTCAGCCCCCTGGCTATGTATTTCAGCTGTTTTGGGTGAAAAAAATTGTTTCCGTGAAGAAAATCCAAGCCGAGGTGCTTCCGTAACGCTTCCGAGATGTTTCCGTAAGCAAATCCGTGAAGGTTTTCGTCCGTTCTTCATCGTTCTTCATCCGTTCTTCGTTCTTCAACGGGTAAGTTTTCGAATCCGAGACTTTCAATTCATTTCTTGTTTTTTTAAGCTTTCATCTTTATTTTCGATTTCTTTTCTTTCGTCTTTAACGCGCTTTTACCGTTTATTTAAGCCGTTTTCTCATCTAAATAATGATAAAATGAATTTCAACCGATCATTTGTGTTGTAATCTCATTTAATCACTTTTAAAATGAAATCTAACCGATCGTTCACACTATAACCTCGGTTAAACCAAAAAAAGTAAAATAATAATAAAATAATCAAAATATCTTGAAAAATAATAATAAAATATTCAAAATATCTTTGAATAAAATAAATTAAAAAAATCAATCGGACGTTTTTCTTTGGAAGTTTCCTTGAATGAATTGATTAATAACCAAAGTGAAACTAAGACTAAAATAGACTCACAAATCAAGTTTTGTCCGAAAATCACTAAAAACCGTTTTAAGGTCCAACGCCTTAAACGGTCCTCTTTGCTTTTATCGGTTAACATGGACCGTTCAAAAGCATAAAATCAACATGTAACTTTACCGCTTTTGAAAGAACTACGTAGGTCTGAGTTCCTCATTGAGGATACGTAGGAGCAAAAGCCCCGCTTTTGTCGACCACCCCAAGAGATCGTTAATGGTCCAATGCCTTAACGTTTCTCTCCTTTCAAAAACAAGAGATCGTTAATGGTCCAACGCCTTAACGTTTCTCCCCTTTCAAAATCAAAAGACCGTTTAATGGTTCAACACCTTAAATGACCTTTTGTTCAATAAAAACATATTTTGCAAAAAAAAGACAAAAACAACTTAACCAAACACTTTGTTCCGAAAGAACTACGTAGGTCTGATTTCCTCATCACAAATTGAGGAATACGTAGGAGCAAAGGGAAACACCCTTGTCGACCACAAAAAAGAAAAAAATATAAAAAAGGTATAAAGGATATAAGAACATAAAAGGGAACATAAAAATCAAAGTCATGTTTGCACATTCGATTAAAGGCTGCCGTCCCTTGGGACGGACGTGTGGGGTGCTAATACCTTCCCCGTGCGTAAATACAACTCCCGAACCTTTCACTTAAAAGTTCGTAGATCGCGTCTTTTCCGGTTTTTCCGACGTTTTCCTCAAATAAACGTTGGTGGCGACTCCGCGCGTATTCCTTTCGTGGAACACGCATCCCGCGAGTCACGCGTCGCCCTCCCGCCGAAGGGTAGGTTGCGACACTTGGCTAATAGACGCGGGAGGTCTTGACTTCCATTCAAGGTCAAGGCGAATCTATCCATCCACATAGTCGCTTCTTGATGCAGCGCATCAATCACCCTCCCTCTTGCTTCTTTTTCGGCATACACTTGTGCAAAATCCTCCACTAGCTTTTGTTCATGGGCCATGGACTGGTTCAATTCTTCCTTGTATTGCCCTATGATGGCTAGCATGCTTTGCTCTGTGGCTTCCAAGTGTTGAGCCAAACTCCTTTTGGACCTCGCGCAAGTAACTAACTCTTCTTTTAAGATCATGCTATGCACCCGTGACCGATCTCTCTCCTCCCTTCGGAGCTTGAGCTCATTATTGCTACCCCACAATGCTCCTCGGAATTTCTCTCGGCCATGTTCCTCCTTGCGGGCACTTTTGGTTTCTTGTTCAAGAGCTCTTGCAGTGGCCGCGTTTTCCTCTTGTAACTCAGTGCACTCCTTCCGGATGTGTGTAGCAGCTGATTTGAACTTCTCCTTGGCGAGTCTCGCCTTCCCTAGCTCTAACTTTAGAGCTCGGACTTCTTCATCTTCCTCCGGGGCCTCGAAGTTCTCCTCATCAATAACTTTCAATTTGGAGAGCCAATCTAAGCCCCGCGTGTGAATTCTTAGCCATCCATGATAACCTCCGATGACGCCGTTTCGGATGCCTCTAAGCTCCTTGTCTTTCCTCAACGGACTCCTCCACACCTCGTGGATTCTTTGTATAACCTTGAGACCTTGCGCGCCTAGATCCCTCACAAGGAAAGGCGAGAGACTTTCTTCGGTCGGCGCTCCCCTCATGGGATATCCCAGCTGTCTTATGGCGAGTGCGGGATTATAATTAATACAACCCCTAGTCCCAATCAATGGAACATTAGGATAGTCCACACACGAGAAAAAAACTCCTTCCTTGCCTTCCTTCCAACGAGGAAACCAGTTGATCATGCTGCCCCCTATCCCAGCCAAATGTTGGTCCCAATCGACTCTTCCTTTTTCAGCGCATGAGCGATAGCTTTGAAGCGGACACGGGTGTCTCGTGTCTTGTCGGAATAGGTGCGAAATCAACCATACACAGAGAGCGGGTAAACAACAGACAATCCGTGCACTGTTTTTCTCGCACCTCCGGTCAAAGGTGTCGAACAAATCCGCCAAGATAGCTACCACTGGACTTTCCTTGCTATGGTGATATGCGAGGAAAGCATCAATGGCGGCTAAGTCTACCAAGCCGTCAACGTTCGGAAAGAGGACAACCCCAAAAATCAGCAAAGCTAAAACATCCGCAAACGGCCCCCACTTCTCTTGGCTTGCCATATCCCTTGCCTTGTCTTCCAAGTATTTCCGAGGCAGGCCCACTACGCCGTTCCGAATTTGCTTCATGCGATCCAACTCTTTTGCCGAATCTCCAATCACAGCTGCAACCTTGCTCAAGGAAGGAAGAAAGCCGGAGAAAAGATACGGTTTTCTCCCCCCGAGAGGGCATCCTAATATCTCTTCAAACTCCTCAATAGTTGGCACCATTTGGAAGTCCCCAAACGTGAAACACCTCAACGGCTGGTCATAGTATTGGGCGAGGGATACGACAACTTCCGTAAATACCTCCGCTGCGGCCAAATCTAGGATCTTCCCGTACACTTTGCGGAAGGCTTGCCTTTGGAGGGGTCCCATCAATCGTCCCAATTCCTTGACGCTAGTGACATCTAGACCTTTAACCTTGACTTGATAAAACCTTTTACCGTTTTGACTTGTCCCCACCATTTTACCTAAAAAAGGGGTGGATCAAGACTCCGACATGAACGATGCAATGCATATGCACGAAACCGAAAGAAAACAACACAAAGGGGTAACTCACACATACGAAACCGCAGAGATCCAATTTTAATGCTACGTTTTGGGCATGATGGCGCCTCAACGTAGCATTAAAAAGGTTACGTATTAACTCCAAAGAAAACAAACATTACTAACAAGAACTATAAACCAAAATATGCATGAGAAAGAATGGCACAGGAGCGTGTTTGCTCTTTGCCCTTATTTGGGAACTTATAGGACAATATCTAGGGGTCTCTAATAACTATTTCCCCAACCATTCATAACTCACACGGCTGTTTTCTAGAGGTATCATCTCTCAAGATAATAATATTGTGGCGGTATGGAATACCAGCGACAACACATTATAAAGAGAGAAAGCTCTAGACGAGGTTTCACTATTATCAAGCAAGTCGGAGACCTAGCATGATGATAGATTCACCTCCACTCCTTAAATTCCCATGAACCCGAGTGTAGGGCCCCTTTTTTACTCAAACCCGTGGGTGCTTAGAATGCAGTGTAAAGAATGCGAAATAGACAACAATTATTTACATTTTACACAGTTCAATAAAAGCACACCCAAAGTTTCACAATTCCACAATTCCTAAAATAGGCCTAACTCACAAAAATATCCCCAGTGGAGTCGCCAACTGTCGCAACGTGCCCTTCGCGGGTGAGCGAGGGCGAGGCTCACGGGTGCGCTTTCCAAAGGAGGAAAGATGTGCAGAGTCGCCACCAACGTTTATTTGTGGAAAACGTCGGGAAAACCGAAGGAAACCGGTCAAAATGAAAATTCTAAGTTCGGGAGTTGTATTTACGCTTGAGGAAGGTATTAGCACCTCTTACGTTTGTCTAGAAAGACAACAGCCTATTTTTTAGAATTGTGGAAATTGTGTTACCTTAACTTTTATTTCTTTTTATTTTTTAAGGTCGACAAAAGCGGGGCTTTTGCTCCTACGTATCCTCCTTTGGAGAGGAAATCAGACCTACGTAGTTCTTACTTATGCGTGAAACAAGTGATTCTTTTACTTTGAAGGGTGATCATTTTAAGGCGTTGGACCTTAAAAATGATCCATTTTACTTGATAAGAAACTGAAATGATAAACTTTCAAAACCTTATTTTTTTGTGGACGAGCTTGACTAGGCGAGTTGATTTTAGCCTTAGTTTCACTTTAGTTATTTAGTCAATTCAATTAAGAATGAGAAATCCCAAAGAGAAAACGTCCGATTGATTTTTTGTGCTTCATTTTACTAAAAAATATTTTTGGATTATTATATTATTATTTTACCTCTTTTTTGATTTCCAACGTGGTTACGGCACGACCGAACGGTCGGAATTCATTTCAAACGAAAGTAACGGATGATACAATTCAAACGATCAGTGGAAATTTATTTTATTTTTAGATTAGGCGAGAAATGACTTAAATAAATGGCTTAAGCACGTCAAAAGGGGGTATAAAAAATAAATGAAAACGAGAATGAAAATACATGAAACACAATGTGGACCACCACGGGTACATATAATGAATTGAAAAGCTTGGTTTGAGGTACTTACCCGTTGAAGACTGAAGAAAACGAAGAACGAATGATGAATCTTTGAAGAACGGTCGAGAATCTTCGCGTAATTACTCACGGAAACGTTACGAAAGCGCCTCGGCTTGGATTTTCTTCACGGAAATAATTTTCCTCAGCAAATTCGAAAGAGAGAGAAGTGCCTAAGGGGCTGAACCCTTTCCTTCTTCACTTCTCCCCCTATTTATAGCAAAATAAGGGAGAAGCTTGCCGCCCAGCTCGCCCAGGCGAGCAGGGTTGCTTCCTCCAGAAGCAACAGCCTTCTGGAGGAATCTTCTAGAGGGCCCAAGTGGGCTAGATTGCTATTTACACCCCCCTGTTTACTAAATGCACCCCCCCCTTTTCTATTTTTTTATGATTCTTTTTCCGTAACGTTACGAAACTTTACGAATTTCGTAACGATACTTATTTTTTCTTCCGCAAGGTTACGAACCCTTACGAATTACATATTTACTCTTTTTTAGCTTTCGAAGAAGTTACGGAAACTTACGGATTGCGCAAAAACATCTCTTTTCGACTTCCGCCACATTACGGAATTTCACGGATCGCGCAAGCCTGCTTCCTTTAGATTTCTGAGACGTCTCGGGACTTCATTTATTGTGCAACAAAGGACGCCAAGTATCTCAAAGCGGCTAACCAAAGATTGCATGTCATCAAGTAATAATCCCTGGACGAAATTAGGGTATGACAATATGTTTACCTCTACTTTTCTGAATGTTTCCAAGATCTCTTTCTCTGCCTCTTCCATTTTTTTGTTGGAAACTACTCTTGGAGGGAATGGAAGAGGAGGGATGTGCTGCTTCTGCAAATCAAAATTACCAGTGGAAGATTCACCTGCACAGAAATTGTTAGGTAAATTTTTGTCATCACCTTTTTCTGGAGTAGAGTGAAGTTTGGCAGGTTCATTTGCAGATGAAGAAGGTGCTACGGGTTGAGGTCCTTGACACTGCTTTCCTGACCTTAATGAAATGGCATTGACATTTTTGGGATTTTGGATAGCTTGGGAAGGCAGCTTGTCAGAATTCTGGGACTGTTGTTGATTCAATTGTGTAGCCAATTGTCCCATCTGATTGGTTAAGCTCTGAATGGAGGCTCTGGTCTCTTGTTGAAACTGCATGTTCTGCATAGTCATTTGCCTCACAAGTTCTTCGAGGGAAGGTTGTGGAGGAGCCTCAACTGTTGGTTGTTTCTGGGGCTGTTGTTGTTGTTGGATTGGTGGAGGAATGTATGGTCTGCTTGGGCCAGCAACATTTTGGAAGGAGGGAGCAGGCTGCTGTTGTTGTTGCTGAGGGCTAGACCATCTGAGATTAGGGTGATTCCTCCATCCAGGGTTGTATCTATTGCTAGAGAGGTCATAATTGTTCTACTGTGGTTGATTTTGCTACTGAGGTTGAGGAGGTCTATTGTAAATATTTGCAGCATAAGCTTCGGGCTTCTCAATTTCTCCAAGTTGCTGCATGGAAGGGCAAAGGTCTGTATGGTGGTCAGCAGAGGAGCACAAACCACAGACCCTTGCAACAGGTACAGATTTCTGGTTCAAGGCCAGCTAGGTTACCAAGTTAACCAATGCACCCAGTTTGCCTTCAAGCTTCTTAGTTTCAGATGATGCAGCTGAGTTTGTAGCTACCTCATGCACTCCTCTAATGACTATAGCATCATTTCTGGCGCTAAACTGCTGGGAGTTGGAAGCCATCTTCTCAATTAAATTTCTGGCTTCAGCAGGAGTCATGTCTCCAAGGGCTCCACCACTGGCAGCATCTATCATACTTCTCTCCATATTACTGAGTCCTTAGTAAAAATATTGGAGAAGCGGCTGCTCTAAAATCTGATGGTGAGGGCAACTGACACATAGTTTTTTAAATCTCTCCCAGTATTCATACAGGCTCTCTCCACTGAGTTGTCTAATACCTGAGATATCCTTCCTGATGGCTGTGGTCCTAGAAGCAGGGAAAATTTTTTCTAAGAATACTCTCTTCAGGTCATCCCAGCTCGTGATGGACCTTGGAGCAAGGTAATACAGCCAGTCCTTTGCTACTCCCTCTAAAGAATGAGGGAAAGCCTTCAGAAATATGTGGTCCTCTTGGACATCTGGGGGTTTCATGGTGGAGTAGACAATATGAAATTCCTTCAAATGTTTGTGCGGGTCGTCACCTGCAAGGCCATGAAACTTTGGAAGCAAATGAATCAGTCCAGTTTTAAGAACATATGGGACATCCTCATCAGGGTATTGGATGCACAAGCTTTCGTAGGTGAAATCAGGTGCAACCATTTCCCTTAGAGTCCTCTCACAGGGTGGAGGTTGTGCCATGTTCTCAGAATGTTCAAAATCAGAATGGTCAGAATCAGAATGCTCAAAATTATAATGCTCCAAATCAGGATGTTCAAAATCACCAATAACAGAATGCACAGATTCACCAGTAATGGAATGCTCAGGATGATCAAAAGGTATAAAATGATGCCTAACTAACCTATGAAATTTCCTATCTATCTCAGGATCAAAGGGTTGTAAGTCAGATGGATTGCCTCTAGTCATACACTACATTTAGCATGCACAACTAGTTGCCTTGTCATGTAAATAAAGGTGCAGGTTTGAACTACAGCTACCCTCAAATGATATCCAAATGACTTGAAATTTTGTGAGCAACCTTATAAAATGATGAGAAGATAGAACAAAAAGTTTCAGGCAAAAATTCAAAGTCTAACTATGGAAGCTAAAAATGGTAGGTTAAGAAAAATAAGTGAATAAAACTTGAAAAATAAAAAACTTTTGACAGAATCACTATTTTTGGACGATGGAGACCTCAGCCGGCCTACGGCCAACTACCATGGCATAGGAAATTTTTTTCTACCCCAAATACATATATAATAATTGTGATTCTGATAACCGGAGCAAAAGTTATGGCCGTTTGAAGTTTCGACAAACACAAAGTTTGCTACTTTTTTGGAACTTTCAAATCTGATCAAACTAAAGGCTCTAGCTATTTTTCCCACAAAATATAGATTAAAAGAAGTTACCACAAAAAAATTCATCCAAAAATAACAACCCTAGCTACTAAAACAAAAAATCTCAAATAATTCAGCATGGGTGGTCGCTAAAATCCGTCTCTACTTGATTTCTACTACTACTTTGTTTTGCCGCAAGCAAAAGTGGTCGCTAAGTCCGTCGCAAAACACTATTCACAGCAAAACACCCAAAACTGAAACAGGGGAAACGCTTAATAAGAAAACTGAAACAAAACACACACTAAACAAAATACCAGGACACTAAACAACACTAACACACATACTAACACAATACTAACAATTAAACATAAAACACGAAAGAATTAAACACAACACTAGCTAGCTATTATGAACCTTTGGACACTGCTCCCCGGCAATGGCGCCAAATTTGATCGAGGCCGTACCCGAATCAAATAAACATGATAATGTAGTAACTAGGAAGTGATCCTAGGTCGTTTCCCAACGAGCAATGATAAACCAAATGTTCATAATATACTTGCAGTAACAGTAACGATTGGGGGGGGTTTGTTTGTTTTGTGATTTAAGGAGCAGAACAAGTAAACTGGAATACGAAACTAATAATATTAAAAATGGGTTGTTTCCTCTGATTCAGAAGCCATTCTCTTATCCTGGGTTATGGAGAATTCGTCCCTAACAGTTAACCACTTAATCCAACCCTATTTCAATTTACTAAGCGAAAATCAACTTAGTGTTGTCAATACGTGATTAGGCACCACATACACCAGTTAGCCCTTCGTCCATTAAGCATGAACGCATGTTAGGCTCAGAGGCAATTAATCGAACACGAAGCGTGCACTGATTAATGTTCACGAATTTGGGTTAACTAGTGAAGGGAAAACTGCCAGGGAACCACATTATAAACGAAACCTCAAAGAGAGTTGGGCTTCATCCTCAAGAGGAAACAACACCAGAATATTTAGCCTTCCATAGATTCAAACAGAAAACATAAATGAAACATGAAACAGAAACGTAGATGAACATAAACGTAAATGAGACAGAAACGAAAATGAAAACAGAAACGTAAATGAAAGTAGAAGAATAAACAAGAACGAAATTTTAATTAGAAGCAGGAAATCGAAAATTGCATTAAGAACGAAACAGTAGCATTAGAACAGAAAAACTTCAAAACCATAAACCCTAAGCTCTGAATAATAGTCTAACAGTCTGCTTTGCATGAATCTCGAGGATGCTATTTAAAAAGAGTCACTCAAAGTCACTGGGCCCTATTACAATACTCTGGCCCAAAACGAAATAAACATTGAACCACATAAAATAAAATTGTGAAATTTCCTAATTAGAATTTAACTAAGGTAAGCGCTGCTTTATTTGCCCTCTTCAAGTCCACAACCAAAATCCAGATTAAGCCCAATGTTTCATTAATTCCTGAAATTAGATTAAAAACATCAAATTAGCTAAATGAGCCCAAATAAAAAACTGCCTAATTAATTGACAATTAAGACCAATTAGTAATTAAAATGGTGCAAAAGGGGTTTAGAAAATAGAAGAAAATGATGGCACATCAATAAGGGAATGGGAAGAATCAAAAGAATTCTCAGACTGTGTCGTTTTGAATTCTTTGACAAGGGAGAAGGGAGACACAAAAGAATTCAGGCGGTTAGTCCTTTGTTCTTTTGGAAAAGGGAGAAGAGAGACACAAAAAGAATTCAGGCGGTTAGTCGTTGGCGAATTCTTTTTGGCAAAGGGAGAAGAGAATGAAAAGATGAATAGCACAAGTTTTCAAGCTTTGGAAAACCAGAAAAATTCAGAAAGCTTTTGGTATAAAGAAGAAGAAGAAGTTCAAAGAGATTCAAGGCTTGTAAAGGATTGTATGAATAAGTGTTCAAGATTATTGAAATGCAAAACAAAGCCTTGCTTTTATAGACTCTTCATGTATGGTCAAGACAACCATTTAGAAGAGTTATAACATTTAGAAAAACTTAAAACCAATTTGAAAAAGTCAAAAACCTTTTGAAGAATTACATCTTTTAATTTATTCAGAAATAGTCACTTGTAATCGATTACCAAATCAGTGTAATCGATTACACAAAGCTTTTATGTGAAAGGATGTGACTCTTCACTTTTGAATTTGAATTTCAACGTTCAAAGGCACTGGTAATCGATTACCAAAACATTGTAAACGACTACAGCTTTTTGAAATTAATTGGAACATTCTAAATTCAATTTGAAAACTTTTTCAAAACAATTTTGCTACTGGTAATCGATTACAACAATCTGGTAATCGATTACCAGAGAGTAAAAACTCTTTGGTAAACATGTTTTGAGAAAAATCATGTGCTACTCAATTTTTGAGAAAAACTTTTTATACTTATCTTGATTAAGTCTTCTCTTGATTCTTGAATCTTGATCTTGATTTTTGAGATCTTGAACCTTGAATCTTGATTCTTGACTCTTAACTTTCTTCTTGAGTCTTGAATTCTTCTTGATTCTTATCTTGAACTCTTGAATTGTTCTTGATTCACTTGAGTTGTTCTTTGATTGATCTTTGAGCTTTTTGTCACCACCTTTGTCATCATCTTTTGTTATCATCATTGTTATCATCAAAACACCTTTGAATCACCTTTGATTCACCATGAAGCTTTGCTTCTACACTAAATACATTATGAAATTTAGATATTCAATGTTAAGTACAAATTAGTGTAGACAGTAATAAAATATAATTAGAAGCATTGTTTAAATGACTTACTTTAACAACAATCAACCTAGTAGCAGCCTTGGATTTAGTTTGTGGACCCTCGTCAATCCTTTCAAAGCACTATTCAATACAAACATGCATGTGTGTTGTACAATTAAAATATTGATGTTTCCGACTAATGGTAATGTAAATGTATTGGAAAATATAACTTACCTATTGATAATTCCTTTCAGGTAGTTGTCTGGCCTATTACGCAAGGAACAAAATCAGATGATAACATTTTCCTTAGGCAAAATGACGATCATTTGTCAATGTGCACTATGGTGGAGAACAATAAGTTATTATATTATATAGATTATTTAAATTCATTAGTTTAGTTTAACTTACCCATTCAAGTAGGCTCCTAGATAGACATCCCTATTTGAATTCTGCATCCAGTTCTTAATGTAACTTTCTGATTCAAATTGTGATTACCCAGATCTCTGTATGGACTGCAGCTTGAGGAATTCGTAGACGTTGGTATTCCCCACTTGCATACTTGTCTCAGTCATATGCCTATTGTTGTTAAAATAATGTAAATTAATATTATGTATGAATTTGAAATAATAAGTTAGCTAATAAACAATAATGTAAAGTGGCTTACAGAATCCACAACTATATAATAGAGATGCTGAGACATTGACCATCACGTGCTATTTCATACAAATCTTCATGCTTTATGCACAAGGGGAAGTACACGGTAGCATCCCACATAACCTGCAATGGCTTTAGAAAAAGTTGTTGGATGGTCACTGTATCAGATATTGGGGATCATCGACATTATGATCCGACCTATTTGTAGGTTTCCCCAATCTCACAACTCCCTGTTTATCCAACACAGTTAATTCACATAATTTAATCACAGTGAACACTTTAATTAGAAAAAAAATCATTTAATGATTGTGAAATACCTGTTTTGAGAAATGCTTGACAAGATGTGTCGGCCAAGAAACGAAGGTGTTAAGTGCCTTCTCCACTAATTGAACCTCTTAAGTGGGTACAGGAATGTGAGCATCTACATCACCCAAAACACAACTCTCTCCAAAAATAATCTCAACGTCATCACATCGGCTTGGCGGCTCCACAAAAGAATCTCACTTCGCATACTCTATTGTTGTCATTCTGATCCCACGGACAAAGGTCCGCGATCATCACAGGTACCAACCACACGATACAAAAATTGTGAGGGGTAAGTTTATTATAAAAGAAATTAATACAAAAATCAAAAACCACAATTAGTAAGAAAACATTAAGAAATATCATAAGCTTATACAAGCATTCATTAGTCCAACACACACTCAACAAATAGTCATCATCCATCCATAATTCCAATCAATCATGCTTAGTATGATGCATGCACTTAACCTTAACTCTCAAATGCAATATGGTACCATTCATCAAGGAAATAGCCTAAGTGTGTCCACACGACACTCTCACTTAGGAAAACTAGCCAATAAGTGTCGAGGTCACCCTGTCGTGAAAAGGCAACTCCCCCCCCCCCCCCCCCCCCCGGTGATTAGCTTGAGTCTCAAGGGAGTTCCAAACCGAGTGATATGCCCCCAAGTACAAGTATTCCTCCTCATGAGAAACTACAAGTACTTACTACTTATTGACAAAGTTTATACTATTTCCATGCAATATGAAGTATGAAACATGGGATCCATCAATGCACTGGCTCTTAAAACTATTTAACCATTCTATTTCCCCCACTAGGGATATCCAACAAGGTCACTGCACCCCCATGTACATACACAACATACATCATCTCAATGTCATTATCAACATCAACATTGTCTCATCTCAATGTCATTATCAACATCAACATTGTCTCATCTCAATGTTATTCTCAACATCAACATCTTCTCATCTCAATATCATTCTCAACATCATCATCATCTCATCTCAATGACATTATCAACAATAACAACATCTCATATCAAAATAATCATCAATAATAACATCATCTCATATCAATATTATCATCAATAACAACATCATCTCATATCAACATAATCACCAATAACAACATCATCTCATATAAGTTAATATCATCAATAAATCACATTCCGCATATACATACATATACAGTTCATGCCTAAGATTCATACTCCCCAGGTCTTCAGACAACACTAGTCTAATAAAAACAATAATGTCATTTATTAATAGCAGACATATCGTATCCCATTAGTCAAAACATTGTTTTTCTCGAAAACCAGCATGCAACAGGGACATGCATACATCCCCATAGTTAGGTTCCCTGACCCCAACTATGGTATCAAAAGTCATAAATTATAATAAACTCCCATCACCTATCGTGAGCCCTCCATTAGTTCCTCTTTGCGTCGCTCAGAGGTCTTTCTCGTTCACGCTTGTCAGTCCAAATGCAAGGTTCTATATACCAAATTGAAGGAAATTTAGTATAGATTTCAAAAACAAGGTTAATAACAATATTCAAAGTCAAATACCCCTGTCAAAACATAAAAGGCTAAGGGGTGTTTCGGATTCTACTAAAAGGAGACGTCATTTTGAAATTTCGCTCACGCCACTTTGACCAGGGTTCAGTGAAGGTCACGAAAATAACGTCAATGTTATATAAAGATAACTTTTACAATGTCTCATTTTCAAGGGTTTTTCAAAGGATGTGTAAAAACACTCTATTACAGTACCCAAAACACAAGAGACACTAAGAGAAACTCAAACTAACTAAGAGAAAGACTTAGAAGTCAAGATAACCTCAAAGAAGCTACGAGAGAAAGGATTGAGGAATTTTTTCTCCACCGAATCCTTGAGGTGAATTTTGAGGATTTCGCTCCGATTAAAATGTTCCTCTTGGAGTGGGGGTTCGGCAACAAGCAACGGCGGCTCATGGTGACCACCAGTTGTCGTGGGTGGTGGAGAAAAAGGTGTTAGGATTTGGGAGGGTGTTTGGAGAGGAGGAGAGTGAAAAAAATGTGTTTTTCATGCTGAAGAACGTATTTATAATCTGTTGATCTCGCTTAGCGAAGCGAGAGTCCACTTTTTGCGCTTAGCGTGACAATTATCGTTCAACGCAATTCCCTCTCGAGTTGGAATTGCGCTTAGCACGCTAATTCCCACTCAGCGCAATTCTCTCTTGGGTTAGAATTGCGCTTAGCGCGCTTCTTGCACTATGAGAGAGATCAAAAGTTGTTATTTTCAAAATCCCAATGGTCAAACTGTGGGGATTTGTCTTAAGAACCTCCGGCCAAACTGTGAAGATGATCCAACAGTTAACAAATCCAGGATCACAATTTTACTGAAATAGGTTTAGGTAAAATTTGAAATCTCATAATTTCAACTTAGCTCAATAAAACTCCACATAACTCAACATCCACATCAAGCAAATCACATATGACTAATTTACACCATACGTCAACTCATTCAAGTCAATCATATAGTCAAATAACACGATAAATATAATTAAACATCGATTTATAATTAGCAATATTTTGGGGTGTTACAAGTATCAATGAGTGAATCATCATCTTCAACATTAACACCAATTGTTTTCCCGTGTAGAACCATTAACCATCTTTCATCACAAGGTTCTTAACATAAAATATTTGTTTAGCTTGTTCTGCCATGATGAAAGGGTCATTCTAGTAAGCGAGTTTCTTAAGATCTACCAACATAAATCCTAAATCATCGGTCCGCACACTGATATTGCTATCAACCCACTTGCATTTGAAAACATAGACAATGAATTTTACATAATTAAGCTCCTAGATTTCTTCAACGAAACCAAAGTAAGGGATGGAAGCTACACGGGGATTGTCATCATGTAGACTCGTGAAGTGTTGAGATTCAACCCTTAGACTAACCCGATTATTTTGCATTGTACTTTTCTCATCTTGTGCTTTTGTATAGAAGGAATTATTGTTTATATCGTATTCTTGCCAAGTTATAACATTTATTTTAGGCCCATATGCTAGCTTTTTTAATGTTTCAGATGCATTATCGTCACTGAAGATTGTATCTTTAAACCAATTTAGGAAAGTCTTATTATGCTTTTTCAACATCCTGTTCTTCGACATTTTTGGATTACTTTCCTTCACTAAACCTTCATGGTGAAGTATGTATGACAAAACTTCATTAATGTTATTCAATACATACAAATGAGCTTGTTGCAAATCTTCCACACTGGGAGTGATAACATGCAGTCCTCTTGTACCCTTACCTCCCACTCTTTCGTCATGTTGAGACTCGGGTAGCCCAACAGGTTTTTCCTTTTCAATGTACTGTTAACAAAACTCAATATCTTTTTTTGCAATGTACCTTTCAACAATAGATGCTTCCAGACGATGTAGATTCTTTGTATACCCTTTTAAGATCTTCATGTATCGCTCAACCGGGTGCATCCATTGCAAATAAACAGGACCACAACATTTGATTTATCTAATCAGATGAATAATTAAGTGAACCATGATGTCAAAGAAAGTAGGAGGAAAATACATCTCCAACTAACACAATATAATGGTAGCCTCATTTTCTAGCTCATCTAACTTGACAGGATCAAGTACTTTGCTATATATGGCATTGAAGAATAAGGACAATCGAGTTATGGCAAACCTGACTTTGTTAGGCAAAATGTCTCGTATGGCCATGACTAACAATTGTTGCATCAAGACTTGACAATTGTGAGACTTTAAGCCTACTAACTTTAGATCTTTCAACTGTGCAAGACTCATAATATTTGAAGAGTATCCTTGTGGAACTTTGACACGACGTAGACTGACAAAGACTCATCTTCTTCTTTCTGGACAAAGTATGACAAGCTGGTCGCAAGTATATTTTCTTACCATCAGACCTTGGATGTAACTAGGCTCGTATACCTATCTCGGCTAGATCTTGATGAGTATTCAAACTATCTTTCGTCTTGGCTTGAATGTTAAGGAGCGTCCCAATGACACTATCACAAACACTTTTCTCTAAATGCATAACATCAATACAATGTCTAACATCTAGATCGGACCACTAGGGAAGATAAAGCAAAATAGACCTTTTCTTCCATATGCAACTCTTACTTTTATCCTTCTTTTGGGTCTTTCCAAAAATAGTAGAAAACATAACCTGGATCCCAAATGAAAATGGGTGTAAGAATTAGTGCCTGAAGATGATTGTGGAGACAGAGCCCTTTGGCAGTGACGAGAATGATGAAGAGGAGGAGGAGGAAGGGGTGGTTGAGATTTGTGTCCCTGACCGTGGCAGCACACACAACAGAAAGGGAGAAGCGGATGTCAGAGGGAAGGATGTCACGACTAGAGAACTTTGTGTGGGACCGATGACTGGCGACCGGGAGGGATTCGAAGGAGAGTGTGTGGTGCTTGTTAACGGGAAGGTGGGAAGTTGCCATGGGAAGGGGAGGCGGCGTGGTTTCTGCTGTTGGTGGTGGCTTAGCAGAGGAAGAAGTTAGGTTGATTGTCTTAGGAAGCATAGGCGGCATGGGTGGTGACTTCGCAGAGGCAGAAGATGGAGAGGGTTGTTTAGGTACCATGGTATTCAATATCCGAATAATGGCATCAAGTTTGGAAGTAATGGAAGTTTGGTCTGCAGCAATGGAATTCAACCCGCTGAAAAACCTGCTAACCAATTAACGGTATCGACGCACTTTCGTGTTATTGACTTCCATTAAAAGCTTTTTTCAATTGCTAGTAAGGGTGAAAAGGTGTCAGAAAACGTTGATGCCTGGTGTATACTATTTTTCTACCATGTTTTAGTTGTATGCAGCTTGTGTTTTCTTCACAGATGGGGCATGCACGATGGCCCTTAACATTGTATCCACTCAAATTCCCATATGCTGGAAAGTCATTAATGGTACAAAAAAGCTTTGCACGCAAATCAAAAGTCTCATTTTGAATCCTATCAAACACTGAAACTCCCTCATCCCATAACTTTCTCAAGTCATCAATCAAGGGACTGAGATAATCATCAATCTCATTCCCTGGCTTGGGCCCAATATCATCATAGACAACATAATGTATTTTCGCTTCATGCACAACCATAGAGATAAGTTATAAATAACTAGCAAAACTGGCCACGAGCTGTGTTGAGTGCTTAAACTACCGTATGGGTTCATTCCATCAATGGAAAGTCCAAGCCTAAGATTTCTTGCCTCTTTGTTGAATTTTGGATACAAACGATCAATTTTCTTCCACTGGGAGGAATCAGCCGGATGATGGAGCATTCCATCCCAGTTTCTCCCCTTTGCATGCCATGTAAGGTCTTTTGCGTCATCCCCATTAGAAAATAGATGCTTAAACCATGGAATGATTAGAAGATACCACACCACCTTCGCTGGGGGGCCTTTCTTTAAGTTATCATCACTACTACATTCATCATCATCCTTGACTTTGTACCATGATACCCCACACCGAGGGAATTTGTGCATTTCTTCAAATTCATGTATGTATAGTATGAAATCATTAGGGCAAGCATGAATCTTGTGATACTCTATACCCATCGGACACAGTATCTTCTTCGTCTGATAGTAACTTGTTGGCAGCGTGTTTTTCTCTGGAAGCATATCGTGCACTATTTGAAGCAATGAATTAAAGCTTTTATCACTTCACCCATATCTGACCTTCATATTAACCAGACTTAACACCGTTGACAACAGCGTAAATAGATTGTTGCACCCAAGATACAATGACTTTTTGAATCAGTTTGCAATCTATCACACATAGAGGTATGTGCTTGCTGAAAAGACTATTGTCTAAGATCACGAATCATATCCTTTAGGCGATCTCCCATTTCTACATCAAACAATTCAGATTGGGATCCCCTCTGCATGTCTATCAATTCACCATGTCATATTCACATCGTATAATTCTTCTTAATCCCATCACATAGAAGATGTTCGTGTATGTCGTCTAGTACTTGTTGTCGCCCATTCAAACAATTTATACAACGCCAAAAATATTTTTCATCCTCATCTGGTCGACTTCTTTCGGAAGCAAATTGCAAGAACTGTTCTACGCCTTCCTCATACGTAGGGCTCATGTGACTTGTGTTCATCCAACTTCGATCCATCTATTTAATAACTCCATGATACTCACAAAGTTATTCGATGCATGAAAATCTCACTTTTTCATTAAAGGTGCAGCCCTATCCAATTCAGGAAGACATTTTTTTATAGTAGATTCATATGTCAAGGTTAAGTCTATTTTCTTAAATTTGATGAAATTTCGGCAGTATTTCGCATTGATCTCCAAGTACACGACATGCCCCAACAATCAAGTATGCACTCAGAGACTAACTAGAAATGCATTGTACCAAAATTTCATCAAATTTAAGAAAATAAACTTAACCTTTACGCATGAATCTACCATAAAAAATATTACTCTTCCCAAACTATCCAAATAGACAATTCAAGATTCAATACAACGATCAATGCAAACTGTTCGCAAGAATCATTATATTCAACCTCAAACGAGGTTCTAAGATTCACTCAAGATGAACATTAATTACATACAAAACAATAGTCATTAATCACATAAAACAATGTAAGCCACTTTGTTATCACTAACTCAATTACATAATCTTCATAAGCAGAACATTACATAATTACTATTTAATAGTCAAAATTATACACATTCAAACTTGGTTTAAGCTTTCTAAATGGTGGCAAGGGCTTCCCAAAAGCAAGCAGTAAACAAGATGGCTTCTGCTTATGCTAGACTAAAATGAGTTTCAACTATGCACAACGAAATTGGAGAGATCAACACTAAGACACAAAATTTGTGTGAACTAGTTACTATGTAACTTAACAACACTCATTTCAACAAATTGCACAGTGTAAGTACCAATAATATAGAATTTGTAGTACAAAAGACTAACATAGGCCTTAGTTGCAACAGGGAGTCTCCTGTTTTGGACAAAATTCAACACTTTAACACATAATGAATCAAACTTACCAACAATTGCAGCAACAAACTAGTGTCAAGCTGGGTTGGAGTGGGAGAAACCAACTCACTGGACAACTTAAATTGGTCCTATCTGGAAAAAAAAAATGATGCATTACATTCTTCAACACTATTAATATATATAAAGTGGAAAACAATTTTCAGTTCCCATGTTGTTCCTATAGGTAAGTGACCCTCTTGAGTGGATACCAAGGGTGTTTTGGTGATTTCATTGTCGGTTAAGTGACACTCTAGTGTTTCTACTTAATAATATTTTTTCCTTATACCATGCCCTTGTAAGAAGTCATCTACCTTTTTCATTTCCTATAACCAAAGTCATCTACCTTTTATTTGTCGCATAGAATGCAAAAGTTCTTGGGCAATGATAATGTTCTCATGAATGCTACATGCTAGAATAAAGCCAGTTTGAAACGGAGAGATCAACATTGGCATAACAAGCTTCAATCTATATACTATAGACTTTGTCAAAACCTTATAAATTGTCTTGCATAAAGAAATAGGATGAAATTGATTAATAAATTTAACTTTGTCCACTTTGGGGATGTAAAATAACTTATTTAATCTCTTCCACAGAGAGAGAAATGTGTCCTAAACCGGCTTCAACAATTTCCTTTTCTAGAAAAAGATCCTAAAAAAGGAATTAATATGCAATACAATAGTATCCTCATCCCCCATCCAAACTCTAGAATGAGAGAAATCATGCTAAAATAAAACCTCAAAACTTCATAAGCGTATGCCAGATTCCCAAAGCAACAAAAGGATGTCAGTTACCGATGTTAACGTTAGTTAGTTAACATTGGTTTTTCAGAAAACCGATGTTAACGAATACACATTAGCGAAAAAATAATTTAAATAAGATAATACAATGTCGGTTGAAGCACAATATTGTGCCTAATTCCTTGTATGATCTTTAAACAACTTATATAATTTTAATCAAATTATAGATGTTGTGGCTAATCCTTAATTAATCAAAATTATAAATATCAGTTAGACATAAAACTTAATCATATGAGAATAAATCATATTATGTACTTCAAGATCAAGATATAATGCAATGATGAATAAAATTCTCGTATATAATTTTATAATTGAAACATAATATTATGCATTTGATTTCATATATATATATATATATATATATATATATATATATATATATATATATATATATATATATATATATATATGCATAGAATAAAATTTTTCCAGAATATATTCATGCATAAAATAAATCAAAACTCCATAAATTGCAAAGGTAAACAGAAACACATAAGAATATAAGATACAAAAAAAGAATAAATTTCATAAAACCTTCAATGACCCGGTGGCTCACACAAATTCTAGTAACTTGTAGGTTGTGGGTGTGAAACCCAGCCAGTTCAAAAATGGTGCATTTTCCTCTTTTTTTATGAACAAAAACACTATTCATCATCTTCAACCTTTGGCGGGACAAAAGAGGGTTGCACCACTCAACACATTCATCATACCACCTATCATAGGGATTTGGTGCCCGATAATACCTATTTTGGGCACCAACAAAGCACAAGGATTTAAGCTCTTACGAACCAAAACCTCATCCAACAACTCCTTTACTTGAGGAATAACCTCGAGCTCAAGAGGTATGGCGGTGCTAAGGGATGTTTCCCTTGATAGGAGAAGGTAGAAAGATTGTTTAAGTAGTGCTCTTTTGATATCACATTTTGTTGCAAAATGATTTTCCTTCTTAACAATCTTCTTGGAGGAATCCTTTTCCTCTTTTTCCTTCCCCTTGGCCATTGAAGACAAGGCCTTACTATCCTTCTTTTTCTTTTGGTTTTCTAGTTTTTCTTCCTCATCCCTCTTATCTTTCATTGTTAGTTGATCTTTGGCCACCTGTGAAGGTGTTTGAGGATGCAACACAAATTTAGTGCCAAGATGGGTGAGGGTAATCTCATTAGTTAGGCCATTGTAAATGGTCTTCCTATCAAATTTCCATGGCCTTCCTAAAAGAATATGCCCTGCCTCCATGGGAACTATATCATAATTAACTTCATCCTTATATGTCCCAATGGAGAAAGGTACCTTCACTTGTTGGTTAACTACCATTTCCCCTTGTTCATTGAGTCATTGAAGTTTATAAGGTGTTGGGTAGGGAATGATAGTGAGGTTCAACTTGGAAACTATCTTGTGCTACAACGAGATCCACTATCCACAATGAGAGAACAAGTTTTATCTAAAATTTTACATCTTGTATGAAAGATGTTCTCTCTTTGGGATTGAGATAGATCACAAGATTGACCTCCAAGGAGCCTTCTAACCATTAGGAGGTCACTTTCTTCATGGGGGTAAACTTCCTCACTAGACTCTTCACCCCTTACTTCATCTTCACTTCCACTAGAGGAAGGGGAAGAAGTAGTCTCCTCTTGACTACTATAAATGTCTTGACCCCTTATAATCATGGTTTTCTTTGTGGGGCATTAAGAGGCAATGTGACCTCTCCAAAGACATTTGAAGCATTTAATGTTGC
Source organism: Glycine soja (assembly GCF_004193775.1). Taxonomy (NCBI): domain Eukaryota; kingdom Viridiplantae; phylum Streptophyta; class Magnoliopsida; order Fabales; family Fabaceae; genus Glycine; species Glycine soja. The sequence goes on along the minus strand of NC_041020.1, from coordinate 21,772,497 downwards.
TAGTCCTTTCTTGGGAACTAGTCTTAGGGGTGGATTTCTCTATGGTCTTACCCTTATCTTCCTTGGGTTTTGAAGGTGCAGCCCCCAAAATTCCTTGGGCTTGGTCCTTCCTTGGATAAGAATGAAAGCCATAAGATTTTGAAGAAGGCTTTTTTTTAAGTTGTTGCTCCACTCTTATACAAAGTTGGACTAGCTCATCTAGGTCCCTATATGGAAGGAGTTCAATCTTATCCCTCACTTCCATATTAAGTCCACTAAGGAACCTGGCTATGCTTGTTCTCTCCTCCTCCCTAAGTCCAGCTCTTAAAAGAAGTAGTTCCATTTGTTGTCTATATTCTTCAACACTCATACTCCCTTGTCTAAGCCTTTGGAGCTTGTCCATAAACTCCCTTTCATAGTAGGAGGGAATATGCCTCCTCCTAAGGGCACTCTTAAGATCATTCCAATACTCTACTGAAGGATCCCCATGAATCCTTCGTTCCCTAACAAGGAAATTCCACCAATAGAGGGCAAACCCTTGAAAGCTAAGGGTAGCCAACGAAACTTTTCTCTCTTCACTAATATGATGGCAAGCAAAGAGTTGTTCAACCTTTATTTCCCAATCTAAGTAGGCCTCAACATTATCTTTTCCATGGAAATATAGGAGGCTAATGTTAACCTCTTGAGGCCTTCTATCCTTTTCTTTTCTTTGGGAATGATGTTTACTTTGTGAACTATGGTGCCCTCTATAATAGTCGCTAAGTTCTTAACTTAAACTCTTGCAAGAGTCATGACTACTATAGGAGGCATGTTTTTCTCTTTTCATTTCTTTCATTATTTTTCTTCTTTCTTCCTTTCTTATTTTTTCTCTCTCGTCTTGATTTATTTCTACCCTTTATTTTCCTTTTTCACTTCTTTCTAGTTTTTCTTTCCATAACTTAAGGGAACTCAACTCATCAAAGATTCTAGATAGAGCGTCCTTATGACTAGTACCCTCGCCATTAACACTGGATGAATGATGACTCGTGTTGCTTCCTAAGTTGTGGTTCTTTCTTGTTGGGGGTTTGAAAAAAAGGTAAAATCTAGGGTTCCAAAAGAACTCAAGATAAGCGTCATAAGCAAGAAGAAAGTATTATGCAATAACAAGATAACCTAGGTATGACTAGTAAAGAAAATAAACTATGAAAGTAAGCAAGAAAATAAAGTGAAAGAAATGTAAACTTTGCGATTCCTAAGAGTGTTTGGATGACCTCATTTAAGGTTCCCAACAAAGCACTCACTATCCTAAGGGAAAATTGCCTAAAATTATTACACACAAATGGAAGTAGGGTGACCTATTGGAGTCTCCCAACTTACTTCCAATGAAAGGCCCTTCTTGTTACAAAATTTGAAAGCAATGAAGGTAAGTAAATTGTCAATTACAAAATTTGAGAGGCCTTCTTAAAGGGATGACACCAATCCTCCTTTGCAATTCCCTATATGGCAACTTACAAACAAGGAAACAAAGAGACAAACAATAACCAAAGACAAAAAAAAATGAAATGAAAGCTAAGCCAATAGATTTTTATCAAGACAAATTTTCAAGAATTACTCAACAATTAAAGCAATGACAAACACAAAAAAGCAAGCTAGGACTCAAAGAGAAACCTAGAATGGCTCTAGAGTAGAGTAGAAAAACTAAAAAAAGACTCAAGAAACCTCTAGTTTTGGCACTTGTTTTCACACTAATTTTCAATTGAAATTTCAGAACTAAGATTGGTATAAAATAGGCACCAATTATAGAATAAATTTCGAGCCAAAATAGCAAGCACACTTCCCTTTCACTTTTTTTTCGTGGACACTGATTTTTTTGCCAACTTGTGTGATTTTTCGTATTTTTTCCGTTATCCAAATCACTTGGTTCTTTTTTTATAATTTTTTTACAGATGTCTAGAAAATTCAGTAAACATTTCAGCTCAAAATTCGTAGTGACCAATTCCTAGTAATTTATACAAGTTCGTATGTTCAAGCTGCCAACACCAGCGATTTCAATCTAGAAATCAAGAGTAGTGTTTATGTTGCTTAGGGCTTGGATAGTTACAATTTGTGTTTGCTTATGCTCAATTATCTTGAATAACACAATTCAAGAGAGTTTAAGACTTATTTTGATTCACAAATTCAGCAACAACTTAGCACCACAACTCAACTTCTTCATAGGCATCTTGTACGAAACTTAGAAAACAAAAAGAAAGTTCAACGACAAGACTACTTCTAGAAATTGATTTAGAACATGTTATGAACTAAATAACATGCAAGAATTATACTCAAAATTCAAAAGATAGGATAAGAATGAAAAGAATACATGAACAAATGTATCTAGAATTCAATCAACAAAATAAAAATTTAACACAAACTTAGAACATAATGTCACAATTATTATGACTAAACATGACTCTAAGACAACATGGAATAAGTGATTTACACTTATATTTTTGTGTTTTTTTTTTCTAATCAATATTTTGGAAGAAAATTTAGATCTAAAGGTTCAGCACAAGAAGATTATGATGAAATATGATAGAACCTAAAATCAACACAAAAACATGATTCAAGAGTAGATCTATAAAATTTGAACCATAGAAATGCAAGATCAAGCGTAGATCTAAGATTTAATCGGTTTATTTTTTTGAATCTACTCTAAAAAGCACCAAACCACAAGACAATGGAGGATATACATGGAGAATAAGATGAAGAACACAGAATTAAAGTGAATTGACCGAATAAAAAGATAGAGAAAGCAAAAGAACATCACCTAGACGAAGATGCTCTTGATACCACATGACATAGCTCCATGTGGAGCTTGTAGGCCTTGGATCTTCTTTATCAATGGAGTCCTTTACTTCTTGAAGATCATGGCAGTGGAATGGAGAAGGAAGAAAGATTATTGGAGACGCCACTTCAAGGATAAGATGAGTCAAGAAGAAAGAGCTTGAAGGTAGGAGAAGATGAGGGGAGGGAGAGGGAGAGAAGGAGCACAAAATTTTGTGCCTCAAAAGAGGTCTGAACTTTGAAGCATAATTCTCAAATGATCAAAGTTCAAAAAATGCACACGCATGGCCTCTATTTATAGCCTAAGTGTCACACAAAATTGGAGGGAAATTTGAATTTCTATTCAAATTTCACTTGAATTTGAAATTGAATTTGTGGAGCCAAAATTTCACTAATTATGATTAGTGAATTTTAGCTATGGTTCAGCCCACTAATCCAAGATCAAGTCCAAGATTCTCCACTAAGTGTGCTTAGTTGTCATGAGGCATGTAAAGCATGAAAGACATGCACAAAGTGTGACTATATGATGTGGCAATGGGGTGTAGCAAGCAAATGCTCACCTCTCCCTCTAAAATTTAACTGGATTGGGCTTCTCCCAATTCAATTAAATTTATTTTCCAACACACACATCAAATATTCACTTAATTCATGAGAAATTACAAAACTACCCCTAATACAAAAACTAGTCTAGGTGCCCTAAAATACAAGGGCTAAAAAATCCTACATTTATAGGGTACCCTACCTACATTATGGAGCCCAAAATACAAGGCCCAAAAATAAAGAAACCTTAATCTAATATGTACAAAGATAAGTGGACTCATACTTAGCCTATGGGACCGAAATCTACCCTAAGGCTCATGAGAACCCTAGGGTCTTCTCATGCATCTCTGGCCCAATTTTCTTGAAGTCTTCTATCCAATGCCCTTGAGGGGTAGGATTGAATCAAATGTGAACCTTTTACTCTATTGAGAAGTTTTATATTAAGTTGTCAAGTAAATCTTTTTAAATTACTCCCATTATTCTACGTTTTCTTTCACTATATGTATGCTGGGATAGGGGATGTCACAGTAAGGATCTTTTTGCCTTTCCACAACACCATTTTGTTTAGGTGTTATTAGACAAGAAAATTTTGGGAGATAACATTTTCTTGAAATAAATTTTAAAGAAAGCATTTTCAAATTCATTGGTAATCGATTACAGGATTTTGGTAATCGATTACACAGTTATATTTCTAAAGAGTCATGACTTTTCAAAGATTTCTTTTTTGCAATCTCTTCTGTGGTAATCGATTACTTGTAATCAATTACATAGATCAAAGTTCAAACAGTTTTGTGTCGTTAGTCAAAAATATCTTCACAAACTCTCTGGTAATCGATTACCAGTTCAAAAATATCTTTTTGAACTGATTTAGCCTTTGATAAAAGAGTGTTTGATACTAAAGATATTGAGGCCAAACTAAAGCAATCAAACTAATATTCTTTAAACAAATTTACTAAGTTCTTATCTTAGATTTACTTGATCTTGTTCTTTTGACTTGATTCAATCCATGCTCACCAAGTAACATTTTTGGCATCATCAAAACCTGAATGATATTCATTCACATTCTCCCCCTTTTTGATGATGACAACCATCTTTAGGTAAGGAGTAAAAAAAATATTTATTTGTGTCGTTCACTCCCTCTTGATTTTGCAATGATTGCTTATATGAAACAGTTGAAGATTTTGTAGATTTCATATATAAAAAACCGTCTCAAAAAAATAGATAATTCCCCTTACTATCTTATCTTTTATCTATTTCTCCCCCTTTGTCAACACCAAAAACAAATCATGAGAAGAGAGAAGAAAAACATTCAGCAATTTATAATGAATTAATAGAGCAGTACCATTTCTTGGCCTAAAAGAGTTAGTCTCATCAAAAGCAATTATGAGAATCAAAAGATACCAAGTTTGGTCATTCTGCACCCTTGTATCATCCAGAGGCGGCGGGCCCGATGATACGCGGAGATACCTTATGGTTATCCGCACCCTTTTGTCATCCAGAGGCGGCGGGCCCGATGACAAGCAGAGACCAAGTTTGGTCATTCTGCACCCTTGTATCATCCAGAGGCGGCGGGCCCGATGATACGCGGAGATACCTTATGGTTATCCGCACCCTTTTGTCATCCAGAGGCGGCGGGCCCGATGACAAGCAGAGACCAAGTTTGGTCATTCTGCACCCTTGTATCATCCAGAGGCGGCGGGCCCGATGATACGCGGAGATACCTTATGGTTATCCGCACCCTTTTGTCATCCAGAGGCGGCGGGCCCGATGACAAGCAGAGACCAAGTTTGGTCATTCTGCACCCTTGTATCATCCAGAGGCGGCGGGCCCGATGATACGCGGAGATACCTTATGGTTATCCGCACCCTTTTGTCATCCAGAGGCGGCGGGCCCGATGACAAGCAGAGACCAAGTTTGGTCATTCTGCACCCTTGTATCATCCAGAGGCGGCGGGCCCGATGATACGCGGAGATACCTTACGGTTATTCGCACCCTTTTGTCATCCAGAGGCGGGGGGCCCGATGACAAGCAGAGACCAAGTTTGGTCATTCTGCACCCTTGTATCATCCAGAGGCGGCGGGCCCGATGGTACGCGGAAATACCCGAGTGGTTATCCGTATAAACATTCTTTTGCTATCTGTAAGACAGAACGCTTGATAGCATGCAGAGGCTGACATAGTCTTCTGCACCTTTTGTTCCTCCGGGAACAACAAGTCATTTACATGCGGAAATTTCATGGTCACCCGCGACTCTCGTCAGCCGAGAGGAGCGGAATTAGTGTCATACACTGATTTTCGGGGACCTTTGCTTGATGACATGTGACCATTCTTTGGTCCTTGTGAGATGCTTGGCATCCATCATTAGGCAATTTGTGAAATTCTAGGAACGACAAGTCATGGTCACCCGCGACTTTCGTCAACTGAGAAGAGCGAAATTAGTGTCATACACTGATTTTCGGGGACCTTTGCTTGATGACATGCGACCATTCTTTGGTCCTTGTGAGGTGCTTGGCACCCATCATTAGGCAATTTGTGAAATTTTGGGAACAACAAGTCATTTGCATGTGGAGATTTTATGGTCCCCCGCGACTCTCGCCAAATCGAGAGGAACGAAATTAGTGTCTTATCTTTACTTTCCTTTTATCTCCAATAAAAGACAAGTAAAGAGGGGCAACTGTCATACCCTAATTTCGTCCGGGGACCTTTGCTCGATGACGTGCGACCATTCTTTGGTCCTCGTGAGGTGCTTGGCACCCATCATTAGGCGATTTGTGAAATTCCAGGACATGCCGAAAAACCAAAAAAAGTATTGATGCACAATCCGTAAGTTTCCGTGACACACCGGAAATCAAATGGAAGCATCGTTGCATAATTAAGTGAGGTTCCGTAACATTCCGTAAGTCAAAAAGGGGATGATTATGTAATCCGCAAGGTTCCGTAACATTACGGAAAGAAAACAAGTATCGTTACGAAATTCGTAAGTTTCCGTAACTTTACGAAAAAAGAATCACCAAAAAACAGCAGAGGGGGGTGTACTTAGTAAAAATGGGGGTGCAAATAGCACCCAGGCCCACTTGGGCCCTCTGGAATATTCCTCCAGAAGGCGGTTGCTTCTGGAGGAAGCAACCCTGCTCGCCTGGGCGAGCTGAGCTCGCCTGGGCGAGCTGGGCGGCAACCACCTCCCCTATTTTGCTATAAATAGGGGAGGAAGTGAAGAAGAAAAAGGTTCAGCCCCTGAGGCACTTTTCTCTCTTTCGAATTTGCTTGGAAAAATTGTTTCCGTGAAGAAAATCTAAGCCGAGGCGCTTCCGAAACGTTTCCGTAACGTTTTCCGTGAGGAATTTCGCAAAGATTTCAACCGTTCTTCGACGTTCTTCATTCGTTCTTCATCGTTCTTCGATCCTCAACGGGTAAGTATCTCGAACCAAGCTTTTCGATTCATTCTATGCACCCATGGTGGTCCACCTTGTGTTTCGTGCATTTTTACTCTCGTTTTGTTTACTTTTTATACCCCCTCTTGACGTGCTTAAGCCGTTTTACTTAAGTCATTTCTCGCTTAACTTAAAAATAAAATAAATTTCCACCGAACGTTTGAATTATATTATCCGTTAACTTCGGTTAAAATCAATTCCGACCGTTCGGTCGTGCCGTGACCACGTTGGAAATCAAAAAGAGGTAAAAAATAATATAATAATCAAAAAGACATCTTTTAGTAAAATAAAGCGGAAAATCAATCGGACGTTTTCTCTTTGGGATTTCTCATTCTTAATCGAATTGATTAATAACTAAAGTGAAACTAAAGGCTAAAATCAATTCGCCTAGTCAAGCTCGTCCATAAAAATAGGCTTTTGAAGTTTGTCATTTCATTTTCTCACTAAGTAAAATGGATCATTTTTAAGGTCCAACGCCTTAAAATGATCACCTCTTAAAGTAAAAAAGAATCACTTGATAAAAAAGAACTACGTAGGTCTGATTTTCTCATCCCAAATTGAGGAATACGTAGGAGCAAAGGGAAACACCCTTGTCGACCACAAAAAGAGAAAAATATAAAAAGGGTATAAAGGATATAGAGACATAAAAAGGGAACATAAAAAATCAAAGTCATGTTTGCACATTCGATTAAAGGCTGCCGTCCCTTGGGGCGGACGTGTGGGGTGCTAATACCTTCCCCGTGCGTAAATACAACTCCCGAACCTTTCACTTATCAGTTCGTAGATCGCGTCTTTTCCGGTTTTTCCGACGTTTTCCTCAAATAAACGTTGGTGGCGACTCCGCGCGTATTCCTTTCGTGGAACACGCATCCCGCGAGTCACGCGTCGCCCTCCCGCCGAAGGGTTGGTTGCGACAGTTGGCGACTCCACTGGGGACTGTTTTTTAGAGAGTTAGGCCATTTAATCTTGTGCAATGTTTTATCATGACTTTCTCCTTTGTTGGTTTCCCTTTATTTGTCTTATGTTCTTGTGTATATAAACTTTTTGTTGCTTTTAGTGTGTTTTAGAATGTATGCATGAGGTAAATATTTATTCATTTGATGCACACAAACACTAACACTATTTGCACACACTGTGAGTGAAAAAGGGCCCTATACCCGGGTTCATGGGAACATAAGGAGTGGAGGTGAATCTGTGATCATGCTAGGTCTCCGACTTGCTTGATTACAGTGAACCCTCATCTAGAGCTTTTCTCTTTGAAAACTTATTGTTGCTAGTAGTCCCTACTGCTGCAATATGTTCTTCGAAGGGGATGATACCTCTAGAAACCATCAAGAGAAATATGACTACCTTGGGGATTATTGCTAAAAGCCTAGTTAGTTCTCTCCCTTATAGGTCCCTTAAATAGGGGCACGGAGCAAACACGCTGCGTGCCATTTTTCACACTGCCATGCATAAGTATCATATACCCGTTTGTTTATGTTTAGTGAATATTATCATACTATGTACATCCCCGTATTGTACCTTTCGCATGTGCATCATGTGCGGGTTCCGTCTTAATCCCCTCTCTTGGGCAAACCAACGGAGGGTCCGTGTCACCTTCTTAAATACATACGTTGGGCACTTTGCTACCCCAAGACGTTGTATCTAAGAAGGAGACAATTTCCCGAGCTCCCGTATTCATAAATTGCATCCGTGTCATATGCATTCCTTCATGCATTCATCCATTCCACCCATGATAGATGTCGGAGTTTTGATTCGCACTAGATTTTATTTCACTTTAGTAAAACATGGGATCAAGTCAAAAGCCTTCGCTTAAAAAGAGGTTTTATCAAGTCAAAATCAAGAGCTTAGAGGTCACCAGTTTACGAAAGTTGGGGCAATTAATGGGTCAACTTCAACAGCAAGCCTTCCGCAAAGCCTATGGTAAGATTTGGGACCTAGCTAGGGTAGAAGTCTCCATGGAACCGATTGCATCCCTTTCCCAGTATTATGACCAGCCCCTAAGGTGCTTCACATTCGAGGACTTCCAGCTAGTGCCGACTGTGAAAGAGTTTAAAGAAATCATGGGATGCCCACTGGGCGGAAGGAAGCCATATCTTTTCTCTGGGTTCTATCCTCCACGACAAGAGTTGCCAAGGTAGTGAAAATCTCAGCACAAGAGTTGAACCAGGTAAAGCAAAACAGAAATGGAGTAGTCGGAGTACCAAGGAAGTGTTTGGAGGAAAGGGCAAAGGCCTTGGAAAATCAAGGCGAATGGGCTTTCTTTTATTGACATCTTGGCGTTTTTGATCTTTGGAGTTGTCCTCTTTCCGAATATGGAAGGGTTAGTGGACCTAGCAGCGATTGACGCTTTCCTCGCCTTTCATCATGGCAAGGAAAGCCCGGTCGTCGCCATTTTGGCCATGTATGACACGTTCGACCGGGGATGTGAAAAGAGCAGCGCAAGAATTGTTTGTTGTGCACTGGCTCTCTATGTGTGGCTGGTTTCACACCTTTTTTCTCCAAGAAGGTAGGCCCGTCTATCCGCTACAAGGTCACCGCTCGTGCGTCGAAAAGGGAAAGGGTAATTGATTCATTGCACCAAGAGACAACAATGTGGACGGACCGATTTGCTCTTACTTTGAACAGGAGTCAAGAACTTCCCCGATTGCTAGCCAAGGCCAAAGCAATGGCGGACACCTACTCCGCC